>NC_057803.1:541063097-541081508 GCF_018294505.1 Triticum aestivum | reverse complement strand
TAAGCCTCTGAGTGAGAGAACTTAGGCGAGTGTTGGACTGCAGCTAAGCCCCCGAGTGGGAGGATTGCTCTCCACTCGGTAGGATTTTACAAACTTAGGCGAGTACTGGACTGCAGCTAAGCCTTCGAGTGAGAGAACTTAGGCGAGTGCTGGACTGCAGCTAAGCCCCCGAGTGGGAGGATTGCTCTCCACTCGGTAGGATTTTACAAACTTAGGCGAATACTGGACTGCATCTAAGCCTCCGAGTGAGAGAACTTAGTCGAGCGCTGGACTGCAGCTAAGCCCCCGAGTGGGAGGATTGCTCTCCACTCGGTAGGATTTTCCTTCGAACTTAGGCAAAACAGATTCGCAACTAAGCCCACCCACTGGGGGATTTTAGAGGTAAACAAGAACAACAACAATCGTATGAGAGGACTGTAAGCTCTTGTCTTTGATAAATAAACTACAAAGGTGTTTCTTATTGCATTTTATTCGAGCGAGTGCTTAAGTATAAAAGGGGCGGAGCAGCTCCGCGTTCCAAGCCTGTGGCTCGTCTTTCTGATGCTCAACACTGTAAAGATGGTATGCTCCGTTGTGGAGAACTTTGGTGATGATGAAGGGGCCTTCCCAAGTCGGGGCGAGCTTGTGTGGTTTTTGTTGATCCACTCGAAGAACTAGGTCTCCTTCTTGAAAGGCTCGACCCGTCACATTTCTGGCATGGAATCAACGCAAGTCTTGCTGATAAATGGTCGACCGGATCAAGGCCATCTCTCTTTCCTCCTCTAAGAGATCGACTGAATCTTGCCGGGCCTGTTATGCTTCCTCTTCGGAGAAGAGCTCGACTCGGGGTGCATTGTGGAGCAGGTCACTTGGCAGAACAGCTTCGGCTCCATAGACTAGGAAGAGCGGAGTTCGTCCGGTCGACCGATTAGGAGTTGTCCTTAAACCTCATAGAACTGATGGAAGTTCATCAACCCAAGCGCCTGCTGCGTGTTTGAGATCATGCATCAGTCGGGGTTTCAGCCCTTTGAGAATTAGGCCATTGGCTCTTTCTGCTTGTCTGTTCGACTGCGGGTGAGCGACTGAAGCATAGTCGACTCATGTGCCTTGAGAAGCGCAGAAGGCTCTAAACTCATCAGAATCGAAGTTCGACCCGTTGTCCGTGATGCTGCTGCGTGGAACTACATATCTGAATGTCAATTCTCTGATAAAACTGACAGCGGTGCTGGCGTCAAGGTTCTTGATAGGCTTAGCTTCGATCCATTTGGTAAACTTGTCGACTGCAACGAGCACATGAGTGAAGCTGCTCCTGCCAGTTCTCAGTGGTCCAACCATATCCAGTCCCCAAATAGCAAAGGGCCAGATGAGGGGGATGGTCTTCAGGGGTGACGCTGGCTTGTGAGACAAGTCGGAGTAAAACTGCCAGCCTTCACATCAGTCGACTATATCTTTCGCCATTTCATTTGCTCGTGGCCAATAAAATCCAGCTCGGTATGCTTTAGCCATGATTGCCCGAGAGGACTACTACGTCCTGAGCTTGCGTTGGTTTTCCCCGAAGAGGAAGGGATGATGCAGCAGAGTAGCGTAAGTATTTCCCTTAGTTTTTGAGAACCAAGGTATCAATCCAGTGGGAGCCCGCGCTCAAGTCCCTCGTACCTGCACAAAGCGATAGCTACTCGCAACCAACGCGATTAGGGGTTGTCAAGCCCTTCACGGTCACTTACGAGAGTGAGATCTGATAGATAAAATATTTTTGGTATTTTTGATATAAAGGTGCAAAGTAAAAAGTAAAAGCAAAGTAAATAGCAAAACAATATAAAAGTGATGAAGATTGATATGATGAGAATAGACCCGGGGGCCATATGTTTCACTAGTGGCTTCTCTCAAGAGCATAAGTATTCTACGGTGGGTGAACAAATTACTGTTGAGCAATTGATAGAATTGAGCATAATTATGAGAATATCTAGGCATGATCATGTATATAGGCATCACGTCTGTGACAAGTAGATCGAAACGATTCTGCATCTACTACTATTACTCCACTCATCGACCGCTATCCAACATGCATCTAGAGTATTAAGTTAAAAACAGAGTAACACCTTAAGCAAGATGACATGATGTAGAGAGATAAATTCATGCAATATGAAATAAACCCCATCTTGTTATCCTCGATGGCAACGATACAATACGTGCCTTGCTGCCCCTTCTGTCACTAGGTAAGGACACCGCAAGATCGAACCCAAAGCTAAGCACTTCTCCCATGGCAAGAACTACCAATCTAGTTGGCCAAACCAAACGGATAATTCGAAGAGACTTGCAAAGATAACCAATCATACATAAAAGAATTCGGAGAAGATTCAAATATTATTCATAGATAGACTTGATCATAAACCCACAATTCATTGGTCTGAACAAACACACCACAAAAAGAAGATTACATTGAATAGATCTCCATGAGAGAGGGGGAGAACTTTGTATTGAGATTCAAAGAGAGAGAAGAAGCCATCTAGCTACTAACTATGGACCCGAAGGTCTGAAGTAAACTACTCACACTTCATAGGAGGGGCTAGGATGATGTCGAATCCCCCCGTAATGACGGCCCTCTTCCGGTGGAGCTCCGGAACAGGCCCCAAGATGGGATCACGTGGATACAGAAAGTTGCGGCGGTGGAATTAGGTTTTTGGCTCCTATTCTAATCGTTTGGGGGTACGTGTGTATATATAGGAGGAAGGAGTACGTTGGTGGAGCACCGAGGGGCCCACGAGGCAGGGGGCATGCCCTAGGGGGGCGCCCCCCACCCTCGTGACCACCTCTTTGATCCCTTGCAGTAGGGTCCAAGTCTCCTGGATCATGTTCGGTGAGAAAATCACGTTTCCAAAGATTTTATTCCGTTTGGACTCCATTTGATATTTCGTTTATCCGAAACACTAAAATAGGCAAAAACAACAATTCTGGGCTGGGCCTCCGGTTAATAGGTTAGTCCCAAAAATAATATAAAAGTGGAAAATAAAGCCCAATATAGTCCAAGACAGTAGATAATATAGCATGGAGCAATCAAAAATTATAGATACGTTGGAGACGTATCAGGCATCCCCAAGCTTAATTCCTGCTCGTCCTCGAGTAGGTAAATGATAAAAAGAGAATATTTGATGCGGAGTGCTACTTGGCATAATTTCAATGCAAATCTTCTTAATTGTGGTACAAATATTCAGATTAGAAAGATTCGAGATAAAAGTTTATATTGACATAGAAAATAATAATACTTCAAGCATACTAACAAAGCAATTATGTCTTCTCAAAATCACATGGCCAAAGAAAGTTATCCCTACAAAATCATATAGTCTGGTTATGCTCCATCTTCCCCATACAAAGTATTTAAATCATGCACAACCCCGATGACAAGCCAAGCAATTGTTTCATACTCTAACTTTTTCAAAACTTTTTCAATCTTCACGCAATACATGAGCGTGAGCCATGGATATAGCACTATAGGTGGAATAGAATGGTGGTTGTGGAGAAGACAAAAAGGAGAAGATAGTCTCACATCAACTAGGCGTATCAACGGGCTATGGAGATGCCCATCAATAGATATCAATGTGAGTGAGTAGGGATTGCCATGCAACGGATGCACTAGAGCTATAAGTATATGAAAGCTCAAAAAGAAACTAAGTGGGTGTGCATCCAACTTGCTTGCTCATGAAGACCTAGGGCAATTTTGAGGAAGCCCATCATTGGAATATAGAGCCAAGTTCTATAATGAAAAATTCCCACTAGTATATGAAAGTGATAACATGAGAGACTCTCTACTATGAAGATCATGGTGCTACTTTGAAGCACAAGTGTGGTAAAAGGATAGTAACATTGTCTCTTCTCTCTTTTTCTCTCATCATTTTTTTGTTTGGGCCTTTTCTCTTTTTTATGGCCTTTTTATTTTTTATTTTTTGTCCAGAGTCTCATCCCGACTTATGGGGGAATCATAGTCTCCATCATTCTTTCCTCACTGGGACAATGCTCTAATAATGATGATCATCACACTTTTATTTTTCTTATAACTCAATAATTACAACTCGATACTTAGAACAAAATATGACTCTATGTGAATGCATCCGGCGGTGTGCCGGGATATGCAATATGACAATGATGAAGTGTGTCATGATGAACTAGATGGTGGAAAGTTGCATGGCAATATATCTCGGAATGGCTATGGAAATGCCATAATAGGTAGGTATGGTGGTTGTTTTGAGGAAGGTATATGGTAGGTGTATGATACCGGCGAAAGTTCTGCGGTATTAGAGAGGCTAGCAAAGATGGAAGGGTGAGAGTGTGTATAATCCATGGACTCAACATTAGTCATAAAGAACTCATATACTTATTGCAAAAATCTAGAAGTTATCAAAGCAAAGTATTATGCGCATGCTCCTAGGGGGATAGATTGGTAGGAAAAGACCATCGCTCGTCCCCGACCGCCACTCATAAGGAAGACAATCAATAAATAAATCATGCTCCGACTTCATCACATAACAGTTCACCATACGTGCATGCTACGGGAATCACAAACTTTAACACAAGTATTCTTTAAATTCACAACTACTCAACTAGCATGACTTTAATATTATCACCTCCATAACTCAAAACAATTATCATGCTTCAATCTTTTCTTAGTATTCAACACACTCAAAAGAGAGTTTCACAAATCTTGAATACCAAGCATATTATTATTAGGCAAATTACCATGCTATTAAGAGACTCTCAAATTAATTTAAGTGAAGCATGAGAGATCAATAGTTTCTTTAAAACATATCAACCACCGTGCTCTAAAAGATCTAAGTGAAGCACATAGAGCAAAATTATAACGCTCAAAAGATATAAGTGAAGCACATAGAGCAAAATTATCTAGCTCAAAGGATATAAGTGAAGCACATAGACCAAAACTACTTAGCTCAATAGATATAAGTGAAGCACAAAGAGCAAAACTACTTAGCTCAAAAGATATAAGTGAAGCGCATAGAGTATTCTATCAAATTTTAATTCATGTATGGCTCTCTCAAAAGGTGTGTACAGCAAGGATGATTGTGGCATACTAACAAACAAAGACACAAATAATACAAGATGCTCCAAGCAAAACACATATCATGTTGGTGAATAAAAATATAGCTCCAAGTAAATTACCGATGGAAGTGGACGAAAGAGGGGATGCCTTCCGGGGGCATCCCCAAGCTTTGACTTTTTGGTGTCCTTGGATTATCTCGGGGGTGCCATGGGCATCCCCAAGCTTAGGCTCTTGCCAGTCCTTGTTCCATGATCCCTCAAAAGAATTCACCCAAAACTTGAAAATTGGTATATGACTTTATGCGTAGACTCCTCGGCAACGGCGCCAGAAATCCTTCTTGCTACGTCTTGAGCTTGCGTTGGTTTTCCCCGAAGAGGAAGGGATGATGCAGCAGAGTAGCGTAAGTATTTCCCTCAGTTTTTGAGAACCAAGGTATCAATCCAGTAGGAGCCCACGCTCAAGTCCCTCGTACCTGCACAAAGCGATAGCTACTCGCAACCAACGCGATTAGGGGTTCTCAAGCCCTTCACGGTCACTTATGAGAGTGAGATCTGATAGATAGAATATTTTTGGTATTTTTGATATAAATATGCAAAGTAAAAAGTAAAAGCAAAGTAAATAGCAAAACAATATAAAGTGATGGAGATTGATATGATGAGAATAGACTCGGGGACCATAGGTTTCACTAGTGGCTTCTCTCAAGAGCATAAGTATTCTACGGTGGGTGAACAAATTACTGTTGAGCAATTGATAGAATTGAGCATAATTATGAGAATATCTAGGCATGATCATGTATATAGGCATCACGTCTGTGACAAGTAGATCGAAACGATTCTGCATCTACTACTATTACTCCACTCATCGACCGCTATCCAGCATGCATCTAGAGTATTAAGTTAAAAATTGAGTAATGCCTTAAGCAAGATGACATGATGTAGAGAGATAAATTCATGCAATATGAAATAAACTCCATCTTGTTATCCTCGATGGCAATGATACAATACGTGCCTTGCTGCCCCTTCTGTCACTGGGTAAGGACACCGCAAGATCGAACCCAAAGCTAAGCACTTCTCCCATGGCAAGAACTACCAATCTAGTTGGCCAAACCAAATGGATAATTCGAAGAGACTTGCAAAGGTAACCAATCATACATAAAAGAATTCAGAGAAGATTCAAATATTATTCATAGATAGACTTGATCATAAACCCACAATTCATCGGTCTCAACAAACACACCGCAAAAAGAAGATTACATCGAATAGATCTCCACGAGAGAGGGGGAGAACTTTGTATTGAGATTCAAAGAGAGAGAGAGAGAAGAAGCCATCTAGCTACTAACTATGGACCCGAAGGTCTGAAGTAAACTACTCACACTTCATCGGAGGGGCTAGGATGATGTAGAAGCCCTCCGTGATGACGGCCCTCTTCTGGCGGAGCTTCGGATTAGGCCCCAAGATGGGATCTCGTGGATACAGAATGTTGCGGCGGTGGAATTAGGTTTTTGGCTCCTGTTCTGATCGTTTGGGGGTACGTGTGTATATATAGGAGGAAGGAGTACGTCGGTGGAGCACCGAGGGGCCCACGAGGTAGGGGGCGCGCCCTAGGGGAGGCGCGCCCCCCACCCTCGTGACCACCTCTTTGATCCCTTGCAGTAGGGTCCAAGTCTCCTGGATCACGTTCGGTGAGAAAAACACGTTTTCGAAGATTTTATTCCGTTTGGACTCTGTTTGATATTCCGTTTATCCGAAACACTGAAATAGGCAAAAAACAGCAATTCTGGGTTGGGCCTCTGGTTAATAGGTTAGTCCCAAAAATAATATAAAAGTGGAAAATAAATCCCAATATAGTCCAAAATAGTAGATAATATAGCATGGAGCAATCAAAAATTATAGATACGTTGGAGACGTATCGAGGACGCATGGTGACCACAGGTCCCTGAGTGGATGTCGTTGAGGATCATTCGACCTTCTTCTGGTGTTATACATTTCTGACCGACTCCAGTCACACTTTCCCTGAACATTGTCCTCTTATCACAGTAAAGGCCTTGGATCGACGGACAATCTGTCGAGCATCTTCCTCATGCTCTGGGAGTTCTTTCCAGAGGATGTACGCAATGTAGGGCACTGCCCAGTCGGGAGTAATGGCCAGAACCTCCATGATCAGGTCGACCACGGCTGGGACCTCGACTTCAGTTGGGTCTATGGCGCTCTTAGGCTGCGGAGGCTCTTCAGTAAAAGGATCTTCCTGAACTGTCGGCGTGTGAATATGCTCCAAAAACACATTGCTGGGAATGGCTTCTCCCTTGGAACCTATCTTTGCCAAGTCATCGGCTACTTGATTTTTCAGTCGGGGTATGTGATGGAGCTCCAACCCCTCAAACTTCTTTTCCAGCTTCCTCACAGCGTTGCAGTAACCAGTCATGGCTGGGCTTCTGACGTCCCACTCCTTCATCACTTGATTGACTACCAAATCTGAGTCGCCGTACACCATGAGGCGACGGACGCCGAGTGAAATGGCCATGCGCAACCCATACAGGAGTGCTTCATACTCTGCTTCATTGTTGGAGGAATCGAAGTGAATCTGGAGGACATATCTAAGCCTGACTCCTCGGGGGGATACCAATACTACCCCAGCACCAGAACCATTCAGCATTTTGGATCCGTCAAAGAACATGGTCCAGTGCTCCGAGTGAACTTGAGTCGGTAGTTGCTGTTCGATCCACTCGGCGAGGAAATCTGCTATTGCCTGGGACTTGGTAGCTTTCTTTGCCTCAAACTTGATATCAAAGGAAAGGAGTTCAATCACCCATTTTGCCACTCGACCAGTTGCATCTCTGTTATGCATAATCTCTGATAATGGAGCATGGTGGTACCCGGAGTAGGCGTCCAAAAAGGACAAACGCTCGCACCCTGCAGTCAAGTCGACTATCTGGTCAATGCGAGGGAGAGGAAAGTGATCTTTCGGGCAGGCCCGATTGATATGCTTGAAATCAATGCACATGTGAAGTGAGTCGTCCTTCTTTGGGACCATGACAACATTGGCTAACCACTCGGAGTGGTAAATCTCTCGGATAAACTCAGCTGCCAAAAGCCGAGCCACCTCTTCACCGATTGCCTTTCTCTTCTATACGGTGGACCGTCAAAGATGTTCTTTGACTGGTTTCACTTTTAGGTCGACTCACAAACAATGCTCAGCCAGTCCCCTGGGAACACCCGGCATGTCAGAAGGCTTCCATGCAAAGATGTCCCAGTTCTCACGGAGGAACTGGATGAGTGCTTCTTCCTATTTGGAGTCGAGTGTGGTTGAAATATGAGTCGGAGCAGCACTGGGATCTGTCGAGTGAATGTGGATCGACTTTGTTTCACCGGACGACTGGAATGCTGAATCTGTGGCTGGCTTCTTGGCTCACAACAAATCACTCGGATCTGCATTTTTCTGGTATTCTTGCAATTCTACCATGGCCATCTGAGCATCGTCGATCTTTGAGCCCTTATAGAAGCACTCTTCTGCCTTCTTCTGATTACCAGAGATAGTGATCATCCCTTTGGGACCAGGCATCTTTAATTTGAGATACACGTAACATGGTCGAGCGATAAATCGTGCATAAGCTGGCCTGCCCAGAATGGCATGATAAGCACTCTGGAAATCCACAACTTCAAATGTCAACTTTTCTTTGCGGTAATTCTTGGAATCACCAAAAACCACGTCGAGAGCAATCTGGCCGAGTGATGCAGCCTTCTTGCCTGGAATGACCCCATGGAAACTCATATTGCTCTCGCTAAGTCTGGACATCGGAATGCCCATTCCCTTCAACGTCTCTGCATACAGTATGTTCAGGCCACTGCCACCGTCCATCAGGACTTTTGTCAGTCGAGTGCCTTCGACCACCGGGTCGACCACCAGTGCTTGCCTCCCAGGGGTGGCTATGTGCGCTAGGTGATCAGACTGGTCAAATGTAATGGCAGTCTGCGACCACTTCAAATAACTGGGTGTCACCAGAGCGACCATGTTCACTTCTATATTGATGACTTTCAGTCGACTTTTGCTCTCAACGTCAGCAAAAATCATCAGAGTGGAATTCACGTGGGGATAACCATCATCATCCTCTTCCTCATCCTCAGCCTTGTCTGGTTCCTTCTCCTTTTCCCTGGGTTGTTTCTCTTGGAATTGCTGGATTAGGAGCCGACATTGCCGAGTGGTGTGCTTCGGGTAAATGAAATTACCCTCTTCATCTTTTTTGGTGTGGATGTGGCACGGCAGATCCAACACGTCATTTCCATCTTGATCTTTTACTTTCTTGGGGTTCCACGGCCCTTTAGGCTTCCCCTTGAACTTTCCTTGAACTACAGCCAAGGCTTCACCAGGAGCAGCTGGCTCGGCCTTGCGCTTCTGTTTCCGACCGGAGTTTCCTCCTCCGGCTTCGTGGGTGACTGCTTTGTGCTTGCCACTCCGGAGTCGTTCTTCTTCACCATTGGCGTACTTGGTGGCAATCTCCATCATCCGAGCCAGAGTCATATTTCCTGTCCGGCCGAATTTCATATTCAACTTCCGATACCTGACACCTTCCTTAAAGGCATAAATTGTCTGATGATCTGACACATCCTCTACCGTGTGGTGTAGGGTGATCCATCTCTGGATATAATCCCTCAAAGTTTCATTCGGTTTCTGAACACAACACTGTAATTCTGTCAAACCTGCCGGCCATTTGCAAGTGCGCTCGAATGTTCTGACAAACACTCGGGCTAGATCTTCCCAAGTATAAATACTGCTAGGCGTCAACTGATTCAGCCATGCTCTAGCCGAGCCCTCCAACATCAGAGGAACGTGTTTCATGGCCACTTCATCATTGCCGCCACCAATCTGGACAGCCACTCGGTAGTCTTCAAGCCAAGTGTCCGGCTTGGACTCACCAGTGAACTTACTGACTCCAGTCGCCAACCTGAAGTTGGGGGAATCACTGCAGCTCTGATAGCTCTGCTGAAGCACTCTGGTCCTGAGACATGCGCTCTGTTGCTGGTTTGTGGATCTCTGTCATGGTCCTCTCGATGAGCTATGTTTCTGTCGACCAAGCCCTGAACGAGAATAGATCTCGCATCAAAGCCTGGCTCCCTGGGGTCGACTGGAATACCTCGCCCAACACTGTGAGGGCGTCTATCTTCATGTTGCCGAGGCACGTACGACCCACTCCTTGGGGGAGGCGTGGGCACTCGACGACGATCATCGCGATCGACTTGGTGATCATACTGCTCTCGGTTTCTGTACTGATCTCGTCAATCTCCACGTCCCTCACGCCTCGAGGGCGATCTTGGGCTATGGGCCGACTGGACTGTGTCTGCAGCCACGGACCTGCTATGGATCCTATTCAGCGACTGAGATACAACCGTATTCTGTTCTCCCGCCGCCCGAAGCAAGGCTTGGATCTGCACCAGACCTCGGCCAGCTTCTGACTGGGAGGGTTGGATCGACTCCGCTATCCGGGCAGCAGCTGCTAGATTCTGGATCGGGGTTCGGTATACCTGAGTCGGAGGAAGTTGGCGTCGACTGGATTCGGGAGCGTGCTGCCGAGCGCGATCGTCGAGTGCGCGCTGGAGGTTCTCCAGTCGAGTGCGTTCAGCCAAGTTGGCCAAGCGCGCCTGCTCCAAGGCCTGGGCCTCAGGGGTTTCTCCAACTATAGGAGTATGCAGTGCATCCATGTTCCGGCGGCGAAGTTCCTCCCTCTGTTGTGAAGAGAGGGGTTCGGGGCGATACTCTTCATGAACGCGCGACGGATCGCCGTTCCCGTCGCCTCCGTCTTCATGGGTGAAGCCAGGAGGGCTGCATGGTCCATTGACCATCAGAACTTCAGCTGCTGGGTCGCTGCTGTCGCACTCAGATGCGGTCTCTACGGAGCCAGTCGACAGATCGAATAGGCCGTAGAGAGTTTCGTCGGGCTCGATCGCCACGACTTGAGGGGTGGCCGACTGGCGGGCCACCGCATGCCTCACCCACCACTGAAGCCTCGACCGACCAGAGCGTTTGCTCCGGCAGGCTGCAGGGAGGGGGAAAGCTGCTGGAGTTGACTGATACTGGGTCGACGGCTGCCGCAGGAGGACGTCGCGGACGCACGCGCGAAAGTGCGTCGCCCTGCGGACGGGGAGCGCGTCGACATCGAGTGGAGCCTCCTGAAGCCAAGCGGAGTCGTCGGCGATGAACACGAGCGCGCCGAGATGGATCTCGCGGCCCTCAGCCAAACCTCCACCTGGAACCATGATGAAGGGGATCGGAAAAATTGCAACTTCTCCAACAAGTCGCTAAGACACCTGCCCCACGGTGGGCGCCAACTGTCGTGGATCTAAGACTGGCAGTAGAATGGGGGGTAGGTATGAGGAGGCAAAATCCTAGCTATGGAGTAGTTGTACACATGAGTTTTACGAGTTCAGGCCCTTCTCGAAGGAAGTAACAGCCCTACGTCTCAGTGCCCTAAGGCGGTTGACTGGATTATATGTGTGTGTGAGTTTACAAAAGATGCGAACCCTTGTCCCAGAGAAGGGGGTGGCTTATATAGAGTGCGCCAGGACCCCAGCTCTCCTCCATTACACAGGGTTCAATGTTCATAAAGGAGGAACGTTACTAGTAACGTCCGAAGTAAAGTGCTATAAATGCCCATAAAGCTATGGTTTGAACCCCGACCGTTGCGGAGTGAAGGGCTTCTCATCTTCTAGTGGTCGAGTGTCTTCAAGGTGGTCGAGTGAACACATCTTCATGGTCAAGTGGATGATGATTTCTCTTCGACTGTTTCTGATTCTTTGTAGAGATGTTCTTGGGGAGGGTGTGTTGGACAGATCCATGACCCTACCTTAAGTACATAGCTTCATCAGACAAACCCCAGCAAGTGTGGGTGGATGCACCTCCTGATTTTATTGTAAAGTTTTTAGCGGACAATGTAAGTTTGATTGATTCAATAAAAAACTAGCCATGAATCCTTCCCGTCAGAAAAAAAGAGAGGTTGATTCACTTGATCGAACCATCCTAGGCGAACGAATCATTCGTACTGGCGCCCCTCCCTTGGAACGATCGCCAACTATTGGCATCCTTATGTTTTCGTTAACCTTTTGTTCTTGCTACAACTTTTGTTCTAAGATGAATAATAGAAGCAATGGTGTGTGCGACCGATAGAATCAGCGAATGATAGATGTCGATGCTGGATAGTGGCACACTGCATGGTCACCGTAACACACAGACTCACCGACGATTTGTCAGCAAATGCAGAAGAAACTCTACAGCCAAATCGATTACTAATCACTGAAAGTGTGTCGACTGTTGGTGCCTGTCTTAGCACCCTGATGGCCGATCGCAGCATCCCGACGTCGCTCCGGCCACAAACCTAGTTGCTGCGTCCTCAAATACAAAGTGAACCTGACAAGTCCGGAGAAGGCACGATCTTCTATTGCTATCCGATCCTGCCTTGCCCCCTATCGTATGACAAAACTTTGAAGTTAAATCGAGAGTAAAACAAATCTTGGCTCCGTTGGCCGTTTTATGTTTCCTTATCAGTCTGGATTGTTTGTCTTGTCCTCATTGCCATGGATTAGATCTTGCTAACTGCGTGTACGCATAAATTTCTAGAATACGAGTATACGGTGCAAAGAGTTACTTTTTTGGGGTGAAAACTTGTATTACTCAATCACAAGATCCTGAGTAGATTAACATGAGTAATACAAGAATCGCGAAGAGACAAGATATGCCTAATTTCCTTGATGAAAGAAGCATAGATTGATCTATCCTCTTCCCGCCTTGAATCAACTTGATAGCAACCATGGAATCCATCGCAATTATGATAAGTAAGCCACTTCTCTGTAGGGCAAAAGAGAGACCTTCCATGCTTGCCACAATTCGGCTTTCAGAGCCTCACGGCATGAAAATAGCTCCCTACAGGATGAGAATGTGATCTTACCCTTGTTATCTCTCAAAACTATACCTGCACCAGCAATACCATCCGCAACAAAAACACCATCGGTATTTAATTTAACCCAAACACTAACAAGGGGGACACCACTTGGGTTGTACCTCTATGCAGAGAATTACTTGTAGATACTAGATGCACTGCCACATGGGTAAGAACATGAGAACATGCTTGGTATGAATCTGTTTTTTTAGCAAAAGAGAGGCATCCCCCTCCGATTTCATATAATGAAACCATATGGTCTTCTTACATCATCCAGCAGCTACCAGCGAAATTAAAAAAAAAAAGAACTGACATCCCAAAGTACGAAAGAGTTCCATTACAGATCCGAAAAGCATGGGCCAAACTTAAACCAAAGAAATAGCTACTACTAGAGTAATGCTAGACCTACGTAAATTTACTTGTGTGTTTTACGTAACCAACAACGTGGAGGATTATGAATGGATGATTAAGGGGGAGAGGCCCAACCCAATGAAAATCGAGAGGGGTTGAGAGGATTAGTTGGGAAGTTTTCATAAGACTTCGTAAGGGACTTTTGTCCCGGTTCCTGAACCGGGACTAAAGGGTCGGTACTAATGCCCTGTCCCTTTAGTCCCGGTTCAATCCAGAACCGGGACAGATGGGCCTCCACGTGGCCTGTGTGCGGAGCCCAGGCAGAAGACCCTTTGGTCCCGATTGGTGACACCAACCGGGACCAATAGGCATCCACGCGTCAGCATTTTTGTGGCTGGAGTTTTTGTCTTTTTTTTGAAAGGAGGGGGGTGGGTGGGGGTTTTGGGAGGTTAATTTAGGTGTTTCATATATTGTGTTAGCTAGCTATAATTAATAGAGAGAAGTGTCCTCTCTTATGTCCGTGCTTGGTCGACGCTACGTACTATACATACGTATAGAGAGGACTAGACACGCTAGCTAGCTAGTAAACAAAAGAATGAAACAGAAGATCGTCATGAACATATATGCATACAGAGAGAAGTGATATCGACCACCTCTCCTTCTCCGAGAGATTGGTCGAACAACAAGTTCTCGTATATCTATCCGACACTACCGGCTTCATATATACAATAATTATCTCTTACAAATATAATCATACGGACTCATGGTCCACATAGTATTCTCCGTCTTCAGCGATCACGTGGTCAAGAAAGAATGCCGCCAATTCCTCTTGAATTGCTCGCATGCGAGCTGGTGCTAGGAGTTCATCCCGCTTCCGAAACATCTAATTTGAAGAAGGGGGTCAATACATATATATATGAATGAATGAAACTCAACACAAATGATGGTAATAAAATAAAATTGTGAATGTTGTTATTTACGTACTTCATATTGTTCGTCAGTGTAGCCCCGCTCACAGGTCGTGTGGCGGATGGACTCGCAAACGTAGTATCCACAGAAATCATTCCCTTATTCCTGCCACAACCACTTTACAAGAAATAGAGGTCAATCAAACTGATAAGCAAGAATGCCAAATGATATTGATGAAACTAGCGCTTGAATCAATAGGAGATGCGCGGAACATGCTACTATAGTACTTACTTTCGGGTGTCTAAATTGCAGCTTCTTCGGGAGTCCTGGAGCTTTTTTGGAGAATTTTTTCCAAACCCTGCCAGACAAAGAAAACAATTACTTGATATATCAAGAAATGAACAAAGTTGCTGATATGGTGGATAATGATCGATTTAACTTACTTCTCGAGCATTTGAGTCATGTCCGCATAGTCCTGGGGATCTTTTCGTCTTGAGTCTAAGACGGTTACTAGTCCCTGCTCAAGCTTAATCTCTGGGAGAATATACTGGTAACTGCACACGCATGCATAACTCATCAATTATATTACTATAACCTTGACTAATATATAAGGGAAACCGAATATGCACAAGACAGTAACACTCACCTGAAGTTGTAAGGAAAGAGTATTATATCTTTGTTTTCATTTATTACCAACGATTGTAGCAAGTTGGCATCGGTATCTGCGGCATGAAATTTAACCTGAGTTGCATCTATGAGATATGTGTTAATGAACCCAATATCACCGACTTGTCTTTTCTTCAATTTGGCGATCTTCAATCTGCATAATATAGTGAGGATGATTATAAATACATGCAATGAAAGAGCTGAGCTATATAGAGAGACTTAATGACAGAAGTAGTACTACTTACAGACAGTAGCAGGTGACCGTTGTTTTATCGAGGGCCAATTGATTGAAAAACTGAAAGAACTCCTCAAATGGAATAGGCAACAGTTCAATTCCAATGAGGTCATGCTCCTTTTTAACTTTCACATACAAAGTACTCCTCCCCCGAGAGTCTCTGCAGATTTTCAAGTACCAATCATGCAATCTTCGCATCATCATTGATAGAGATCTCTCATCTTTGACGAGAGGCTTCCCGTACTCGTATCTTTGTATCTGCACCTCCATGAAATCATAATGTACATCGTCGGGCAGGTAATCGCCAAGATTGCTATAACCGGGCACCATCCTCGGATCATTAGCGACGTTGTCCCTAGGCACCTTGAGCGGGGGCACGATTGCTTCGCTTGTTTGACGAGCTGGGCAATTTATTTCCCAGCTCGTCGTTCTTTCAGCCTTTGATCACTGATAGTACTTCCCGACCGCTCCGCTTCGGCAAATTCCTTTCCAATAATGCACTCATAGTTTCCTTTCGGCGGAGACTTGGGTGGTTTTGTCAGGGCAGCCAGAGTGTGCTTCGCTTTCACCGGATCTACCTTCTCCTCCGGAGGTGGATGTTTCTTTGCTTTCACCCCTTCAAAGTAGTTCCTCACTTCTTCTCGTGCGATCTTGGCGTTCTCCTCTGGGGTCCTCTCGTATGGTAACTTCTCTGGAGTCTTCAGAGAAGGACCAAATCTGTATTTCCTCCCGCCTCTGGCTGTACTGCTAGACGCCGGCAGAGCAGACGGAGCGGTTGTCTTCTTTACTTGCTTACGAGGCAGAGGAGAAGGACTACGACGCGCCGGAGCAGCCGGAGCGGCGGCAGGTCTCTTCCGTCCTTGCTGACGAGGCGGAGAAGGAGGAGGCTGGCTGCTCGGGTGCGTCGGCGCAGGCGGAGAAGGAGGCGGAGTGCCGCCACGCGCCGGAGAAGGAGCCGGTCGAGTGCCCTGATCGTCACTCGCCGGAGGAGGAGGCGGTGGAGAAGGCGGAGTGCCCTGACTCCCCGGAGGAGGAGGCGGTGGAGGAGGCGGAGTGCCCTGACTTGCCGGAGGAGGAGGCGGTGGAGGAGGCGGAGTGCCCTGACTTGCCGGAGGAGGAGGAGGAGGTAGAGGCGTCCAGTTCGGAAGGTTGATGAGCTCCTTCCGCCATAGGCATGGAGTCTTCAGAGCAGACCCCAGCCTAGTCTCCCCTTCACCGGTAGGGTGGTCAAGCTGGAGGTCCTCAAATCCCTCCGTTATTTCATCCACCATCACCCTAGCATATCCTTCTGGAATCGGCCGGCAGTGAAAAGTTGCGCCGGGTTCAGTAGGATAAACAGAGCCAACAGCCGCCTTGACCTTCAAATTCATCCATTGCGTCATAAGGTGGCAATTTTGAGACTCCGTGATAGCATCCACGGGATAGCTGGCAGGAGCCGTCAAGGCATGCTCCGGCTGAAGCAGCTCGGTAGAAGCCACGCTACTTCTCCGCTGAGATGGCGGGGTAGCTTCGGGGGAAGCTTCGGCAGTACGTTTGCTGCGATTTGCTTCTCGTTCCTCTATCGCTTGTACCCTTGCTTGCAGCGCCTGCATTTGGGTCTCCTGCAATTTTTTCCTCCTCTCCTGGGATTTGTAACCGCCTGCGTCCGAAAACCCAACCTTCCACGGAATGGAGCCCGGCGTGCCTCGTGTCCGTCCAGGGTGCTCAGGATTCCTGAGGGCCATTATGAGCTCGTCGTTCTCTCTGTCTGGAAAGAACGTCCCTTGCTGCGCTGCTTCGATATACTGCTGAAGCTTCCTGACTGGTATGTCCATTTGATCGTTCGTCCAAATGCACTTCCCTGTTACAGGGTCCAAGGTTCCGCCAGCCCCGAAGAACCAAGTCCGGCAACGGTCTGGCCAGTTAATTGTCTCTGGTTCGATCCCTTTATCAACCAGATCATTCTCAGTCTTGGCCCATTTAGGCCGGGCTACGAAGTAGCCACCTGACCCCGTGCGATGGTGATGCTTCTTCTTCGCAGCATTTTGCTTGTTTGTCGCCGACATCTTCTTACTCTTTTCCGATGTCTTGTGGGCCACAAATGCGGGCCACTGATCTCTGATCTTCTCATATCTGCCCTTGAATTCTGGTGTGTCTTTATTTTCGACAAACTTATTCAGCTCTTTCTTCCACCTCCTGAATAGTTCTGCCATCCTCTTAAGAGCAAAAGACTTGATTAATTGCTCTTTAACTGGCTTCTCTGGATCATCCTCTGGCGGTAGGGTGAAATTTGACTTCAGCTCAGTCCAAAGATCATTTTTCTGCATATCATTGACATAAGACACCTCAGGGTCTTCTGTAGCCGTCTTTAACCATTGCTGGATGCTGATCGGGATCTTGTCCCTAACCAAAACCCCGCACTGAGCAACAAATGCGCTCTTTGTCCAGAGGGGTTCAATCGGTTGGCCGTCGGGTGCGATTGCTATGATCTCAAACTTTTCATCCGAGCTCAACTTTTTCTTCGGGCCTCGTCTCTTTATCAAAGTTGTGCTCGATCCGGAGGGCTAGAAAAAAGAACAAAGACTTAATTAATATGTGTACATACCAAAACAATGAATGCATCAATTAGCTAGTCAGCAGAAGCTTAACTAATATATATACCTGGCCGGACTCGGTTCGGTCACCGGAGACGTCATCACGGTCTCCTTCTTGCACCGGCATTGGGTCACCGGAGCCGTCCTCACGGTCTCCTTATTGCACCGGCATTAGGTCACCGAAGCCATCATAATCATAGCCAGCTGCTTCCAGACCATTGGTGTCACTGAGAAACAACGAGACGACGACATCACTTCCTCGTGCGATTATATCCCCCAACAACTCTTCTTGTACTTCGTCTCGGGTGGTGTCCATAGTTTCTACAAATATTGACAACATGGCAATTACTATTCAAACATGACAGATGGATATATTAGTGGCAAACATAGAACTAATATTAATTAGTGGCCTCGACGCTGCTTCTCTAGGGTTTGGGGTGGCCTCTACAACGCTTCAAGGATAAAAAAACAAGAGGAAGAAGAAAAAAAAAAGAGGAGAAGAAAGAATAGAGGAGTAAGAACTCCTCTATTCTTTCTTCTCCTCTTTTTTTCTTCTTCTTCCTCTTTTTTTTATCGGGAACGAGGGTCGTCGAGGGTCACCGAGCGGTAGAGGGAACCCTAAATAGCAAGTATCGTGGGTGTGAGATACATGTGGCCGTCGGTGTCGGGCACTACATCCACGTCCCACAAGTGACGTGGGCGTCGAAGCCCGCGTCACTTGTGG
>NC_057803.1:541060193-541062684 GCF_018294505.1 Triticum aestivum | reverse complement strand
AAGAAGAAAAAGAGAAGAAGAGGAAGAAGAAGAAGAAGAAGAAGAAAGAGAAGAAGAAATCTTTCTTCTCCTCTTTTTTTTTTCTTATTCCTCTTTATTTTATCGGAAACGAGGGTCGTCGAGGGTCAGGGTCGCCGAACGGTAGAGGAAATCCTAAATAGCAAGTATCGTGGGTGTGAGATACATGTGGCCGTCGGTGTCGAACACTACATCCACGTCCCACAAGTGACGTGGGCGTCGAAGCCCGCGTCACTTGTGCGACGTGGATGTAGTGTCCGACTGTTGGAAATATGCCCTAGAGGCAATAATAAAAGTATTATTATATTTCAATGTTCATGATAAATGTCTTTTATTCATGCTATAACTGTATTATCCGGAAATCGTAATACACGTGTGAATACTTAGACCACAATATGTCCCTGGTGAGCCTCTAGTTGACTAGCTCGTTGTGATCAACAGATAGTCATGGTTTCCTGACTATGGACATTGGATGTCGTTGATAACGGGATCACATCATTAGGAGAATGATGTGATGGACAAGACCCAATCCTAAGCATAGCATAAAAGATCGTGTAGTTCGTTTTGCTAGAGCTTTGCCAATGTCAAGTATCTCTTCCTTCGACCATGAGATCGTGTAACTCACGGATACCGTAAGAGTGCCTTGGGTGTATCAAACGTCACAACGTAACTGGGTGACTATAAAGGTGCATTACAGGTATCTCCGAAAGTATCTGTTGGGTTGACACGGATCGAGATTGGGATTTGTCACTCCGTATGACGGAGAGGTATCTCTGGGTCCACTCGGTAATGCATCATCATAATGAGCTCAATGTGACCGAGGTGTTGGACACGGGATCATGCATTACGGTACGAGTAAAGTGACTTGCCGGTAACGAGACTGAACAAGGTATTGGGATACCGACGATCGAGTCTCGGGCAAGTAACGTACCGATTGACAAAGGGAATTGCATACAGGGTTTGATCGAATCCTCGACATCGTGGTTCATCCGATGACAACATCGAGGAGCATGTGGGAGCCATCATGGGTATCCAGATCCCGCTGTTGGTTATTGACCTGAGAGCGTCTCGGTCATGTCTGCATGTCTCCCGAACCCGTAGGGTCTACACACTTAAGGTTCGGTGACGCTAGGGTTATTAGGAAGACTAGTATGTGACTACCGAATGTTGTTCGGAGTCCCGGATGGGATCCTGGACGTCACGAGGAGTTCCGGAAGGGTCCGGAGGTAAAGATTTATATATGGGAAGTTATCAAACGGGCATCGGGAAGTTTCGTGGTCATACCGGTATTGTACCGGGGCCACCGGAAGGGTTCCGGGGGTCCACTGGGAGGGGCCACCCCTCCCGGGGGGCCACATGGGCTGTGTGGGGCAGGGAGCCAGCCCCTGGTGGGCTGGGCGCACCCCATCCCTTGGGCCCTTGCGCCTAGGGTTGAGGGGGGGAACCCTAGAGGGGGCGCCCCCTTGGCTTGGGGGGCAAGCCACCCTCTCCCCCTCTCCCCTTGGCCGCCGCCCCCCCTTAGATGGGTTCTAGAGGGGCCGGCCCCCTTCTCCCTTCCCCCTATAAATAGAGGGGTGAGGGGAGGGCAGCCGTACCATCCTCCAAGGCGCAGCCCTCCCCTCCCCAACACCTCTCCTCCTCCGTTGTGTGCTTGGCGAAGCCCTGTCGGAGTACTGCCTCTCCACCATCACCACGCTGTCGTGCTGCCGGTGGAGCTGTCTTCCTCAACCTCTCCTTCCCCCTTGCTGGATCAAGAAGGAGGAGACGTCTCCCGTCCCGTACGTGTGTTGAACGCGGAGGTGCTGTCCGTTCAGCACTTGGTCATCGGTGATTCGAATCACGTCGAGTACGACTCCATCATCACCTTGCAAGCTTCCGCACGCGATCTACAAGTGGTATGTAGATGCAAACTCTCTCCCTTGACTCGTTGCTTAGATGAACTCATAGATGGATCTTGGTGAAACCGTAGGAAAAATTTTAATTTTCTGCAACGTTCCCCAACACCGACACCGACGGCCACATGTATCTCACACCGACGATACTTGCTATTTAGGGTTTCCTCTACCGCTCAGCGACCCTCGACGACCCTCGTTCCCGATAAAAAAAGAGGAAGAAGAAGAAAAAAGAGGAGAAGAAAGAATAGAGGAGATCTTCTCCTCTATTCTTTCTTCTCCTCTTTTTTTTTCTTCTTCCTCTTCTTTTTTTATCCTCTTCTTCCTCTCATGTTCGACGACCCTCGACCCCTCGGCGACCCTAGACCCCCTCTCGACCCCCTCATGTCGAAGTTATCAGGTAGGGGGTATATCGACAACGACATACCCGATACATACATACATATCACATGCATCCATACATATATGAACAAAATTAATATCTACTAATTAACAACCTAAATAAAAAAACTAATACATATAGGAAGAAGAAGAAAAAAGAAGAGAAGAAAGAATAGAGGAGGAGAAAGAATAGAGGAGAA
>NC_057803.1:541058158-541059849 GCF_018294505.1 Triticum aestivum | reverse complement strand
TCATCTATCATCCCCCCTCTCATGTTCGACGACCCTTGACCCCTCGGCCGCCATCTCGACACACCAACGACCTAAAATGACCTAAAATGAAAATAACCTAAAATGCACTAAAGTTATCGACGACCCTCTCGACACACCCACGAATAAGAAAATATATCATCTTCTTCATCTCCTCTTCTTTGCATATTCACATAGCCACATACACATACATAGCCACATACATATTCATCTATGAATAAAAAAACATCATAGGTACAATTCATATCGACATTCATACATACATGAAAAAAATTATATGAACATCGTGAACAAAAAGATCATTGAGCAAAATTATTTTCCATGAACATACATATAGCCACATTCATATAGAACTTTTGCATATATGAACATATATAGATGATTTTCTAAAAATGTAACTTTTGCATATATGAACATGTATACACAGAGAAAATACATGCATATATAGTCATATCCATACGTACATACATATCGACATTCATACATACATGAAAAAAATCTATGAACGTATAAACAGAGAGCAGCGGCGGCAATGGGTGGCGTCGTCGGCGACGGGGATGGGAAAGGGGGGATCTCACTGGGGGCGGCCGGCGACGGGGAGAGGAGGCCAGCGACGGCAAGGAGGACGGCGGGCTCGGGGATGCCGGCGACGGGGACGGCGTGCGCGGGGCGCGCGGCACGCGGTGACGGGGACGACGGGCTCGAGGTGGCACACGGCGACGGGGACGGCGGCGGGCTCAGGGCGGCACACGGCGACGGGGACGAGGAGGCGGGGCTCGGGGCAGGGCGGACAGCAGCGGGCTCGGGGCAGGGCGGCCGGTGACGGGCAGGAGGGCGTGACGACGACGACAGCGACAGGGCGCGGCGATGGCGACGGGGCAGGGCGCGATGACGGCAAGCACGCGGGGATGGGGCAGGGCGCGGCGACGGCAACGAGGAGGACGAGCAGCCTGGCGGCGTCGGCGATGGGGAATGGAGCAGTTGGCGAAATTTTCGCAAGTGTGGGCTTATATAGGCGGACCTATGGTCCCGGTTCGTCGCACGAATCGGGACGAATGCGCACCTATGGTCCCGGTTGGTGCTACCAACCGGGACCAAACGCCTCTGCTTCCCGCCCTTTGGGCTGCCGAAAAGAGGCCTTTGGTCCCGGTTGGTCGCACCAACTAGGACTAAAGGGGCGCATTCGTCCCGGTTGGTGTTACGAACCGGTATCAATGCACCCCTTTAGTCCTGGTTGGTGCTACCAACCGGGACCAAACGCCCTGTGCTGGCGCGATGCGGTCATAAGTTTAGTCCCACCTCGCTAGTTGAGAGGGGCTCGGAGTGGTTTATAAGCCTCGCTGCCACATCCCTCTCGAGCTCCTCTCTATTGCAGGCTTACGGGCCTAATCTGTGCACTGCTATGCCTGTTGGGCCTGCTGGGCCTTCTGCGGGCCTGAATCCTGGCCCATGGAAGGGTTTCTAGTCGTATTCAGGCCGTGGAGGCCTAGTAGGTGGCATTTTTTTTGTTTTCTTCTTTTGTTTTCTTATTTTCTTTTTATTTTTTTATTTGTACTAAATACTTATAGTTTTTTAGTGATTTTTTTTGCTTTTAGGTCACAAAAATTATAAACTTTCTGTTAGTGCCATTAGTTTTAAAATTTGATTTTTTTTCTTCTTTTGTTTTCTTCTTT
>NC_057803.1:540999963-541056744 GCF_018294505.1 Triticum aestivum | reverse complement strand
CCCTGAAATTGAAAAGCATTTCAAATGAACTCCGAAAAGGTTGAAAGTTGGCATGGTATCATCATTTCACCCACATAGCATGTGAAACAAAGTTGAGATGGTTACGGCAAAAACTGGATGCACTTCGTGTACAAAACGGACAATCTCTTTCGAAGTATCAGGGTTTCGGACGAAAGATCATCTGTTACAAAGGAATTTCATTTTCTTGAACTTATTTGAACTCCATATTTTTTCTGTGTTCAAAATGCACCATTCAAAGCCACATCATCAATTTTCAACCCTTTTCTGACTTCATTTGTTATTTTTCATGCATTTACTGATTTTTTTGAGCTATAAGACCCTGAAATTGAAAAGCATTTCAAATGAATTCCAAATGAACTCCGAAAATTATAAACTTTCTGTTAGTGCCATTAGTTTTAGAAAAATTATAAACTTTTTGTTAGTGCCATTAGTTTTCAAAGTTGAATAGTTAAATGAACTCTGAAAAAGTTGGCATAGCATACTCGTGTGTTACAAAGTTGGCATGGTATCATCATAATAGTTGCGGGAGAAAGTCTTCACTTTTTCTTCGCTTGTGTCATTTGCTTATTACGCCGTAACCATGGATAATCTTCATCGTTTATCAGGATGTTTGGGTCAGTCTTGACATTGAAGGGAGGAATTTCATGAAACTTTTCATAATCTTTAGACATGTCTGTCTTGCCGTCCACTCCCAGGATGTCCCTTTTTCCTGAAAGAACTATGTGGCGGTTTGGCTCATCATATGATGTATTCGCTTCCTTATCTTTTCTTTTTCTCAGTTTGGTAGACATGTCCTTCACATAGATAACCTGTGCCACATCATTGGCTAGGACGAATGGTTCGTCAGTATACCCAAGATTTTCAGATCCACTGTTGTCATTTCGTACTGTGGGTCTACCTGTACCCCGCCGCCTAACAGATTGACCCATTTGCACTTAAACAAAGGGACCTTAAAATCAGGTCCGTAGTCAAGTTCCCATATGTCCACTATGTAACCATAATATGTGTCCTTTCTCTCGGTTGCTGCATCAAAGCGGACATCGCTGTTTTGGTTAGTGCTCTTTTGATCTTGGGCGATCGTGTAAAATGTATTCCCATTTATCTCGTATCCTTTGTAAGTCAATACAGTCAAAGATGGTCCCCTGGACAACAAGTACAACTCATCACAAACAGTGTTGTCACCTCTGAGACGTGTTTCCAACCAACTGCTGAAAGTCCTGATGTGTTCACATGTAATCCAGTCGTCGCACTGCTCCGGGTGTTTGGAGCGCAAACTGTTCTTGTGTTCATCGACATACGAGGTCACCAAGGTAGAGTTCTGTAGAACTGTGTAGTGTGCTTGAGACCAAGAATATCCGTCCCTGCATATTATTGAGTCACTTCCAATAGTGCCTTTTCCAGTCAGTCTCCCCTCATACCGCGATTTAGGGAGACCTATCTTTTTAAGGCCAGGAATGAAGTCAACACAAAACCCGATAACATCCTCTGTTTGATGGCCCATGGAGATGCTTCCTTCTGGCCTAGTGCGGTTATGGACATATTTCTTTAGGACTCCCATGAACCTCTCAAGGGGGAACATATTGTGTAGAAATACGGGCCCCAGGATGACAATCTCGTCGACTAGATGAACTAGGACGTGCGTCATGATATTGAAGAAGGATGGTGGGAACACCAGCTCGAAACTGACAAGACATTGCGCCACATCACTCCTTAGCCTTGGTACGATTTCTAGATCGATCACCTTCTGAGAGATTGCATTGAGGAATGCACATAGCTTCACAATGGCTAATCAGACGTTTTCTGGTAGAAGCCCCCTCAATGCAACCAGAAGCAGTTGCGTCATAATCGTGGCAGTCATGAGACTTTAGGTTTTGAAACTTTTTCTCTGGCATATTTATTATTCCCTTTATATTCGACGAGAAGCCAGTCATGACCTTCATACTGAGCAGGCATTCAAAGAAGATTTCTTTCTCTTCTTTCGTAAGAGCGTAGCTGGCAGGACCTTTATACTACTTCGGAGGCATGCCGTCTTTTTCGTGCAAACGTTGCAGGTCCTCCCATGCCTCAGGTGTATCTTTTGTCTTCCCATACACGCCCAAGAAGCCTAGCAAGTTCACGCAAAGGTTCTTCGTCACGTGCATCACGTCGATTGAAGAGCGGACCTCTAGGTCTTTCCAGTAGGGTAGGTCCCAAAATATAGATTTCTTCTTCCACATGGGTGCGTGTCCCTCAGCATCATTCGGAACAGCTAGTCCACTGGGACCCTTTCCAAAGATTACGTGTAAATCATTGACCATAGCAAGTACGTGATCACCGGTACGCATGGCGGGCTTCTTCCGGTGATCTGCCTCGCCTTTGAAATGCTTGCCTTTCTTTCGACATTGATTGTTGGTCGGAAGAAATCGACGATGGCCCAGGTACACATTCTTCCTGCATTTGTCCAGGTATATACTTTCAGTGTCATCTAAATAGTGCGTGCATGCGTGGTATCCTTTGTTTGTCTGTCCTGAAAGGTTACTGAGAGCGGGCCAATCGTTGATGGTCACGAACAGCAACGCCTTAAGGTTAAATTCCTCCTGTCTGTGCTCATCCCACGTACGTACACTATTTCTATTCCACAGCTGTAAAAGTTCTTCAACTAATGGCCTTAGGTACACATCAATGTCGTTGCCGGGTTGCTTAGGGCCTTGGATGAGAACTGGCATCATAATGAACTTCCGCTTCATGCACATCCAAGGAGGAAGGTTATACATACATAGAGTCACAGGCTAGGTGCTGTGATTGCTGCTCTGCTCCCCAAAAGGATTAATGCCATTCGCGCTTAAAGCAAACCATACATTCCTTGGGTCCTTTGCAAACTCATCCCAGTACTTTCTCTCGATTTTTCTCCACTGCGACCCGTCAGCGGGTGCTCTCAACTTCCCATCTTTCTTTCGGTTCTCACTGTGCCATCGCATCAACTTGGCATGCTCTTCGTTTCTGAACAGACGTTTCAACCATGGTATTATAGGAGCATACCACATCACCTTCGCAGGAACCCTCTTCCTGGGGGGCTCGCCGTCAACATCACCAGGGTCATCTCGTCTGATCTTATACCGCAATGCACCGCATACCGGGCATGCTTCAGATCCTTGTATGCACCGCGTTAGAGGATGCAGTCATTAGGGCATGCATGTATCTTCTCCACCTCCAATCCTAGAGGGCATACAACCTTCTTTGCTGCGTATGTACTGTCGGGCAATTCGTTATCCTTTGGAAGCTTCTTCTTCAATATTTTCAGTAGCTTCTCAAATCCTTTGTCAGCCACAGCATTCTCTGCCTTCCACTGCAGCAATTCCAGTACGGTACCGAGCTTTGTGTTGCCATCTTCGCAATTGGGGTACAACCTTTTTTTGTGATCCTCTAACATGCGATCGAACTTCAGCTTCTCCTTTTGACTTTCGCATTGCGTCCTTGCATCGACAATGACCCGGCGGAGATCATCATCATCGGGCACATCGTCTGGTTCCTCTTGATCTTCAGCAGCTTCACCCGTTGCAGCATCATTGGGCACATCGTCTGGTTCCTCTTGATCTTCACCATCTCCCCCCGTTGCAGCATCACCGTATTCAGGGGCACATAGTTGTCATCGTACTCTTCTTCTTCTTCGTCTTCCATCATAACCCCTATTTCTCCGTGCCTCGTCCAAACATTATAGTGTGGCATAAAACCCTTGTAAAGCAGGTGGGAGTGAAGGATTTTCCGGTTAGAGTAAGACCTCGTATTCCCATATTCAGTGAATGGACAACACATAAAACCATTCTGCTTGTTTGCCTCAGCCGCATCGAGAAACTCATGCACGCCCTTAATGTACTCGCAGGTGTGTCTGTCACCGTACATCCATTGCCGGTTCATCTGTGTGCATTATATATAATTAAGTGTCCAAATTAATAGAAGTTCATCATCACATTAAAACCAAAGTGCATACATAGTTCTCATCTAACAACATATAGCTCTCCAGAGCATCTAATTAATTAAACCATACATTGAAACTATGTAAAACATTTCAATGCGAAAGCAAATGTGATCATAATCGCAACCAAGGTAACAATTGATCCAATGGCATAATGATACCAAGCCTCGCTATGAATGGCATATTTTCTAATCTTTCTAATCTTCAAGCGCATTGCATCCATCTTGATCTTGTGATCATCGACGACATCCGCAACATGCAACTCCAATATCATCTTCTCCTCCTCAATTTTTTTTAATTTTTTCCTTCAACAAATTGTTTTCTTCTTCAACTAAATTTAACCTCTCTACAATAGGGTCGGTTGGCATTTCCGATTCACATACATCCTACATAAATAAAATCTATGTCACGTTGGTCGGTATAATTTTCATAAACAATCAATGAACCAATAGTTATAAAGATAATATATATACCACATCCGAATCATAGATAGGACGAGGGCCGACGGGGGCGGATACCAAAACCATCGCACTATATAAGATGCAATAATAAAAGTAAAAAAATAATACAAGTATCTATGTAAACATACAAGTAAGAATATTTTTCCTTTCAGAAAGAAGATAAGAACAAGAGGCTCACCACGGTGGTGCCGGCGATGAGCTCGGCGCGGGTGATCGACGGCGGTGAAGACAGGGACGGGGTGTGACGGACCGCTAAATCTAGACAAATATTGTGGAAAATGGAGTTTGGAGGTCGAGCTTGGAGAGGAGAAAGCTTAAGTAGTGTGGCTCGGGCATTCCATCGAACACCTTGTGTGCATAGGAGGTGAGCTAGAGCACCACCAAGCCCTCTCCCCCTCGGCTAAAAAAAACAGAGCAGTGTGCTTTGCTCTTACGCGAGGGGGTATATATAGGCACTTCATTGGTCCCGGTTGGTGGCATGAACCGGGAGGGGAGCGAGGCCCATTGGTCCCGGTTCATCCCACCAACCGGGACCAAAAGGTCCAGATGAACCGGGACCAATGGCCCACGTGGCCCGGCCGGCCCCCTGGGCTCACGAACCGGGACCAATGCCCTCATTGGTCCCGGTTCTGGACTGAACCGAGACTAATGGGCTGACCCGGCCTGGACCAAAGCCCTGTTTTCTACTAGTGACTACTAAGGCATCCAGACCGATAGCTCTCAAAGCCCTAGTGAGCGAATAGACAGCAGCAATCTTGAAGCACCTTTCCATCGCTAGCCTAGCCACCAAGTCTAGGAACTCCCGGCCGCCACCCTTGCGAAGCTCGATATACTATGATATGAATCTGTTATAACAGTTGTATGATACTTGGATATATTTTTTCCAGATGCCTTGCTTTTAACTCTAGCCGAATAGTGCACATATTTCTTACCATGATTTCCAAATAATATTATTTCCTCTAACAGATTAGAACTGAGTTGTGTTGATGTTGGGACTGCTTGGTTTGTCTATTCTAGAAGAAGAGGAAGCGGGTATGAGCAGGTGCATAGGTTGATGTATGTGATATGGCAAACACTAGTAAAGTGAAGTTTTCGTCCCTCAACTAATCGCAAGGTGTGGCTTTCGTCCCTGAACTTTTTTTTTGGTGTGACATTCGTCCATAGTTAGTTCCTCGTAGTGGCATTCCTCGGTAAAAAAAAACCATATTATCATACTAAACATATTTGGTATTCCATCAAGCCAATGGTCAGCAACACTTGTTGGTGGATACAAATTTGATTAGTCTTCTCCTCACTGGATTTTGCAAACTGAGACACACAACACATCCGCAACAAAAGTGTTGATATTGTAGTACTAGGCGCAAAAATATTCCAAAAGCGGAAAAAGAAGCATTGTACATGCCGTATATCAAAATATTAAACGAAGTCTAGACAACATTCAAAAGAGTAGCATCGCTTAGCATTGTTTCCCACATTAATGATATGACCGAAACCTACATATTCAAAAGCAAGTACAGATATGAGAACATCGTGGGGCGTGGGTGCTTCCACCAGTTTCTTCACTTACACCAAACCTTACAAGCATTCAGGGTGAGTGGCCATGGAAGCTCACAAGGATAGGCCACGACGTCGTCATTCTTCTTGCACTTGTACTCCGCCACGTCCATGGTCTCAAGGTCGACCGAGAACATCCACGCCTTTGCTGCTGCGGCGAGGACTACAGACCCCTTGTCGGCCGCAATAATCTCCAGGGCACCGCTACCACCTCGCAGGTATTCCTCTTTGTATCCTACCAGCCCACTTGTAGCCTCCGTTAACTGGATGCTCTTTTCAAGCACCGAGTTCTCCATATTATAAAACAGCGCCACAAAGATCCGTAGAGTGCTGCCATGCAAGCAAACAACACGAATCTTGTCGTACTGACTGGTATGATCAACAAGACGGAAGACCGACCCTCGAGCGACGTCGGGCACATTGTAGACTTCGGTATATCCTTTAAAAAGCAGCAAGGCTCGATCATCATGCTTGATACCCCAATACGGAAAATGTGTCGTGCGCCCCAAGAAATAGAGAGATTCTGGACCATGAAGATTAAGAGACGACGGCCCATGGTACTCCTTCTTGAGGTACCATCCTGGCGGACGGTTCAAGACCAATCTGCCACAATGAGTGTAGTAGTAGAAGACGCAGACCCTGGCCCTGCCAATCTCCTCACACACGCGGTCGTGCCTTTGGTAGAGCAGGCAGACCACCTGGAACGTGGACTGGTTATAGCTCTTCTCCTCCCACGAGCCCACGTTGATGGCTCCGTCTCCATAGAGGAAGGCGCCGAAGTAGCGCTCGTGCTTCATCTCCTCCATGCGCGGGATGAGCTGGTAGCGCCGCGTGGCCGGCTCGCAGAGCACCAGGTCCGGGAAGCAGCGGCGCATCCACCCTGTCTTCCTCTTTGCCAGGAGCAGCACACTGCGGGAGCTGTCGATGATCTCCCATGGCCCGCCACCGCCGGGGAGGAAGTCGAGGGAGAAGTGGCGGCGCTCCACGGCGGCCACCGCGAGCGGGGAAGGAACGAAGACGGGGCCGCGGGCGAGCGCGGCGCGGTTGTTGCGGTAACTGCCTACGACGAGGGGGTGCAGTAGTTGTCGACGGGGGATGTACACGTGAAGGATGATTCGGCGCCACCGCCTGCATGTGGCGGCGGCGCGGACGAACCAGAGGGGCCAGCCGAGGCGCTCGAAGATGAGCCTGAGGAGCTTGTCGGGGACGTGGTGCACGGTCGTCGTCGTCGGAGACACCGGCACCGGGGGTGCCGCCCGTGAGCTCTTGTTGGCCGCCATGCTTTGGATCGATCGAGTTGATCGGTCGGCAGAGGTTCCTAAGATGCCGATTAGTGCTCCAATTAGAGTTTGACCAGGTTTATATGTCCGAACATTGCGCGGCGCCCGTTCATGGATCCGGTCGTCACGCGCGCGCAGCGGCAGGCGTGTGTGCTTTGAGATTCGTAGTATGCGCACGCGCGCGTGGATCTTTCAGCTTCGATCGGTCCACTTCATGAAAGGAAAGCCTATTCCCGCAAAAAAAAAAATGCGTACATGAAAGGAAAGCCTTGGCCTAGCAGAATTTTACGTTTCCTTATCGTAGCTGGCACAATCTTTCAGTGCCTGTTTTTTCGGACACGTGCGATACACAACACAGAGAGAGAGAGAGGATAAGGACGGCCGGAATTTGTTCAGGAGCTACGTGCCCGCTTGGATATTCAGCTCCATCGACCGGCCATTGCTATGATTCTGGTCTTGTATGGGTCTTTGCTTCGGTCCTGTTTAGGTCAAGCCAGGTCGTTTTGATCCATGGTGGGTCGCTGTAGACGTAGTATATACTCCCTCCGTTCCAAAATAGATGACTCCGTTTCGTTTCTGTTCTTGTTCTTCTTTTTCATTCTCTTTTCTTTTCTTTTCTTGCTTGTTTACCGGACCAGAGTGTACTTTCTATCGTATCTATTTACTCCGTATATACACATACATGCATGCAGTTCTCCATTAATACACAAGCACCAATTTGCAAATATAGTTTGCGAAACATTGCATCTAATTAATTTTGTTAGAGTTATCACTTGAGTTTAACTCACTTTTATAATCAACTACTCCATCCGCCCCACAATATAAGATCATTTTCAAGCTTGAAAAACAATCTTAATTATATTGTGGGAGGGATTGAGGGAGTATCATATAATTCTACACACTGCTTAATTCTAACACGATTCTACGGCCGTGTATGGATCTTTTATATACTTTATCCATGATAAATGCTTTTTTTAGCTACCGACAGGAGCGTTACCTTTTCATTAAGAAGGGGGAAGTATTTACAAGGATAAACTCTATATTTATCTGATGCATTCTTGAATTCGCACTTACATGCAATCTGCAAAAGCTTATGTCCATTAAAATATGAGCTATCAGTAAACTAAACATGATTCAAAAAATAACAAACCAGAGCTTAAAATTCACTGCATGCATGCATATAATCTCCTAAATCTAAACTATTGAAGGAATATTATTCATGTTTTTATAAATGAGGAAACCAATTACATGATTGCAACAGTTCTGAGATTAAAAAAACAATTGTACGTATGGGCATGCAAGCAGAAAAGAAGGAGACAATTGCTAACAAGCTGATGGCAATATACCAGTTTTGATCTCATGTTGGAATGTGCGTATCAGCTCATGAAGCTAATTTGGCCGTGCCATTGGTCTCAATGAAAGTTTGAAACTAATGTATGTTCCTATTGACCGGCTCAGGATGGCAATGGTGTTGGATTTAAAGTTAAACATAGTCCACTTTTTTTCTTGAATAGAGTCCACTTTTCAAATATTCGTTGTTATGGGTTTGCTTAGTTTTTTTAAAGCCTTACAGCACTCTACAAACATTCTTATGTCCTTACAGAACTCTCCAAACATTCTTATGTCCTTATAGAACTCCCCAAACATTCTTATGTGTTCCACTTCAGTCGTACACACTTGTGATATCATCATATAGTATGTGTGGATGCGCTGGTTTTCGACTAATTGAACTAATCATCTTCCATTGACAGGTTTTCTGAATATACTCACAAGTCACAACCATGGCATTACAGTGCTACGTCCCTCTGGTGAAGCCCCAACTGGCCCAAGTCTACATCAGCCCTTCCCTTAACACGATACAGATTCCAGGTATGCATCGTTGGTGTTTTTCTGATTGATTGATAAGTGTTAGAACATCTTGTAATATCATCATATAGAACGTGTGGAAGCACTGCTTTATGACTAGTTGATCCTATTATCTTGCATTGACAGGTTCTCTAAATATACACGAAATAATGGCCCTGCAGAGCCAGTGCTACGCCCCTCTGCTCAAGCCTCAACTGGCCCAAGTCTCGGCCAGCCCTTCTCTCAACGCGATGCGGATTGCAGGTCCTCCTCGCACGAATATGCTCGTTGCATAAGCTAGTAGCCTCTAGTCATTTTTCATCATACTTGCATCATGCCTGATAACTTCTTTTGTGCCACCAATTTTAGTGTATGTTTGAGGAGTAGCGGACTTTAGGGATCGTGTTTTCGTGTCGTTGCTTCAAATGGAAATTTAAGTAACAGACGACAGGTCAAGCGGAAATTTAAACCAGTTTATGATTTGGTAAGAAATTGATATATACTAGTGCATGTTGGTACATTGAGCTCTACATAACGGGGAGCACAGAAAAATTACATTCAATCCAAACAGGGCTGGTGTTTGCATCTGTATGCTATATTTAAATAAAGAGTTTCATCTGTCCTCTTAATAATGATACTCCCTCTGTTCTATTTTATAAGTCGTTTCAGACAGCTGAAATTGAGCTGTTTTGCACGCTGTCTGGAATGTCTACAAGTCTTATAAAAGTGAACAGAGGGAGCAAATGTTGTTTACGTGAAAATATGTGTAAGCCTAGCTGAACAAAGTTGAACTATAAGTTTGCCATGTTTCAAAATACTACACAGTTTAGTACTTTTTTCCGGAAACCTTTCTTCTCAAAATAGAAGAAAACTTTCCAGGATTCTGCATTAAAAAAACGGTGTCTCGATGTGATCTGATCATCAGAATGCATGAACTATATTGAATTTTTCTAAGGAAGTATCTGAACGTTGCTTGTCTTGATCTAATTATCTGCAATCCACAGGCTATGGAGCTGCACTTGCAGTGGTGGCAGGAACGACCTTGCTTGGGCCACCTTCTCTTCGATCACCCCAAATAACCAGGAGGCGTCCCTCGGTGGTTTCGATGGCTCAACGCCGCAATGCTAAGGTGTCGGGTCTAAGAGCAGCACACGCTCCCGCGGTTACTCCTGGCCTCGGCTTCAGATCAACAGAGCAAGGTTTGAGGATTTCATCGTCGAGAGGGAAAAAGGATGATCGTTTCGTCACCAGAGCAATGCTTGAGGGTTTCACTGAGCACGCGTTAGATGTCATGGCTCTCGCACAAGAGGAGGCACGACTTTTTTTAGTCCAGCACAACCTTGCAAACGTAGCACGTATCGTCGCACACACCATTGTTATAGTTGCCGTGGGCTATGCGCTTGATGAGGTAAATAAAGTTCATTTAGATTTTAGAATCCTGCTTATGTATGTCTAGTTGTGAGTTCATGCTTCGTAAATTTGTCTTGCATCGCAGATCTTCCGAAGGATTTTTCAAGCCACACGTGGTCAAGCGGTTGGTGCTCGTGTTGTGGCAGGAAGCAGTGAAGCTAAGATGCCGACACTCGAGGAGTATGGAACGAATCTTACAAAATTAGCACAGGAGGTACTATACTAGACTGACTGTGCATTGCAAATTAATTTCAACACAAATGAGAATGTTGAAAGAGAAGACATGCCATTTTTCTACAGGGGAAGTTAGCACCTGTTGTCGGAAGGGAAAAGGAGATCGAGAGTGTCACGCAAATCTTGGGCAAAATGAAGAAGAAGAATCCCTGCCTGATTGGAGAGCCTGGTGTTGGGAAAACGGTGATAGTCGAAGGGCTTGCTCTATGCATCGTTGCCGGGGATGTGCCTGAAACAATTCAAGGGAAAACGGTTCGTGCTGGCTCCGATGACATCTCTTCTTTTTTGACTAAAATTTTGACCTGTCTCGTACAAAAAATGTTCTGATCTTGAATTTCTGTAGCTTTAGCAGTCCTGCACGTTTGGTGTGAGATGAACAATTAGTTAGCTGCTCTTGTTATAAATATAGTAGTCTATATCATGTCAGGTTATCAGCCTTGATATGGGGCTTCTGGTTGCTGGTACCAAATACCGTGGAGAGTTCGAAGAAAGGCTGAAGAACCTGATGGAAGAAATCAAACAGAACGGCGAGGTAATACTGTTCCTCGATGAAGTTCACACTCTGGTAGGAGCAGGAGCAGCAGAAGGTGCTATCGACGCTGCCAATATACTGAAGCCAGCATTGGCAAGAGGTGAAATTCAGGTACGCCTAGAATGTTGTGCATAGTTGGTCGATTGGTCGCACCAGCATCGTCAGTAAATGAAATGCGAGCATCTTGATCATTTTTCTTCGCAAAATCGATCGCCGGAACTTTGGTCGTCAGTGCATCGGAGCCACCACATTCGACGAATACGCGAAGCACATTGAGAAAGACCCTGCACTGGAGAGGCGCTTCCAGACGGTGAAAGTTCTAGAGCCCACGGTTGATGAAGCCATAGGAACTCTCAAAGGGCTCCAGGAGGGGTACGAGGACCACCACAAGGTCAAATATTCCATGGAAGCGCTGATCGCCGCTGCTCGGCTCTCGCACCGATACATCAGGTTTCTGAATTCCACCAAATGTTCCTCTCTCTAATGGTTTCAGTATATTTCGGTTCCTTTTGGTCTTTTTTTAACACCATCTTTTGTTTGCAGTAATCGTTTCCTCCCGGATAAAGCCATCGACTTGATTGATGAGGCGGGATCTCAAGTCAGGCTACGACATGGCAAGGTGAACATTTTCTCTCATTACATATGATGGACCTAAGTGTAAACCTGCACGCAGTTTAGTTTTCATGATCCGAGAATCTGAATTTAGAACTGTACTGACACTGACAGTTACCTGAGGAAGTCAAAGATCTTTGCAAGAAGCGTGAGGAAATCATCAAACGGAGGGACGACGCCGTCCGTTGCCAGAATTTCGAGCTGGTAATAGAATCGAAAATTAGTCAAGTACGATTTCGCATTTCGTTTAAAATTTCCATTATGATGCTATGTGATTACAGGCGAAAGAGCTTCGCATGGAAGAGCTGGAGCTCACGTCCAAGATCACGTCTGCCGTGCCGACGGTCACCGAGGCGGACATCCAGCGCATCGTCTCCTCGTCGACGGGCATCCCCGTGGAGAGGGTCTCCGCGGACGAGTCGGCCGGGCTGCTAACGATGGAGGAGACCCTGCACCGGCGCGTCGTCGGCCAGGACGAGGCCGTCAAGGCGGTGAGCCGCGCCATGCACCGCTCGCGCGCCGGCCTTCGGGACCCCAGCCGGCCGATCGCCAGCTTCGTGTTCGCCGGCCCGACGGGCGTGGGCAAGACGGAGGTCGTCAAGGCGCTCGCCGCGTGCAACTACGGCTCGGAGGAGGCCATGGTCCGGTTCCACATGAGCGAGTACAGCGAGCGGCATGCCGTTGCTAAACTGATCGGAGCGTCCCCGGGCTACGTCGGGTACGAGGAGGGCGGGCAGCTGACGGAGGCGGTGCGCCGGCGGCCGCACGCGGTGGTGCTGTTGGACGAGATCGAGAAGGCGCACAGGGACGTGTACAACATGCTGCTGCAGGTGCTGGAGGACGGCCGGCTGACGGACGGCAAGGGGAGGACGGTGGACTTCCGGAACACGATCATCATCATGACCTCCAACGCCGGCAGCGGGGAGATGACGGGCGTGATGGTCGAGAAGGACATGAGGGAGAAGCACGGGTTCCCGCCGGAGTTCCTGAACCGTCTCGACGAGGTGATCGTGTTCCGGGAGCTCACCAGGCCGGAGATGAAGGAGATCGCCTCCAAGATGCTGGAGGAGGTGGTCCGGCGGATGAGGGAGAAGGGGATGGAGCTGCGGGTGACGGAGAGGTTCAAGGAGGTGATGGCCGAGGAAGGGTACGACCGCAGCTACGGCGCGCGGCCGCTGCGGAGGGCCATCACCAGGCTGCTGGAGGACAAGCTGGTGGACATGATGCTCGCCGGGGAGGCCAAGGAAGGGGATTCGTTGACTGTAGATGTTGACCCCGAGGGGAACGTGGTCGTCCACAACCGACGGGCTGGCTGACCAGTGTGTTTCCACTGTTGCTATCAACAATTGTCAAAGTCTTTCTTTTGTGACCGGCCTTTGGTTTTATGATGCGGGGATGCCTGTGGCTGTGTGTTTTTTAGGGGAAAAGTCATTTTTTATTGATAAAATTCCACAGACAGTGGGATACAAAGTGGGGGCCAAGCCATACATGAGGCCCCTAAACTGAAGTAGTAGTAAACTTTGCTAAACTATGAGCTTCGTAATTTATAGCACGTCCTTTAAAAATGAGTTACAAGAAAAAAAATTGATCTAGATCTGATTTCGCTTATGATTGCTCCATAGTCATGGGAAGATCCGAACAAGTTTTTTTTCTTAAGATGGACGTGCGATGGACGTGCGATGGATGCTACCGCCTCTCTTTGAGATGGACGTGCGATGGATGCTACGCGATGACAATATAAGTGAACTTGGCCAGTGTAACACGTAGGCAAAACCATCCTCAAAACCACCACGAGAGCCTTAGGGGGTGATTTGTCTGGTTTTGGAAAGTTGAGAGGATGAAGATCCCGGTTTTAGAGGTCAGGGGGTTATGTGGCCAAAACGTGATACTTCTGGGGGTTATATACACTTCTTTCTTTGATGCTGGACCTTGGCGATATTGGCACGACACCGTCTGCCGCAAAATGATTATTGCGACCAAGCGTCGGAGACCATGCAACACCTCCTCATTGGTGCCTCCTCTCAGGTAGGTTTGGCTTTGGCATGGCATGCTTGGGTGGTACCGGGCCACCGCCGGCGCCGCCCGATGACGAGGATTTTCTCCTCTGATGGGCCTCAATCACCTATACATCGCCTACCGGCCATCGGAAAGGCCTCGGGTCACTGGTGAACCTCATGGTACTCACGATAAAGGACCGGCTTAACCAGCATACATTATCGTGTTGGTTTTTAGGAATTCCTATTTGTGTGCTCCGAAGGACTTGTCATAAAAAACGTTTGCATTTGTCATTGCCCCCTAGCGAACGTTCGCCGAATAGCATAATAATACCCGATAAAAAAAACTGATGTCCACGGTGCAGTGGTGTCCGTCTCAAAGCCTCTGGCCGCGGGTCCCCTTCCTTCCACGGAAGCGCGCCACCCTCGGCGGAACTCTTCCTCTCGTAGCCAACTGGGTACCTGATTCTGATTGTGGCGCTGGTGGACGTGATCTCTTTCTGTACTTCTCTGTTGCTAATCAGCCCAGCCCCGATCGATCCCCCCGGCCATTGCTCCAGGATCGGCGCCCTCTGGTACGTGAGCGGATCGATTTCTAATCCCATCAATCCATGATTCCATGCATGCATGGCTCCCTTACGTTCTTCTTCCTGTCCTTGATGAAGATCGATCCCGCGGATCACGCCGTTAATTAATTTTCTTACCAAGATTCCAAATCCTGTTCTTGACTGCGCAACAATGCCGATGATCGATCGTCGATTTTCCGTTTGTTAACCTTGGTCTTCTTCTTCGGCAGGTCGCCGGAAGCTACCTGTCTGTCTAGGAATCCGCCGCCGCCATGGAGAGCACCTTGCTGAGGCCACCCGCTCTGGGACTGGGATCGCCCGCCGGGCTTGGAGGCGGCACGGCCGGCTGGAGGTCTCGGAGCGCCACGAGGCCTCCCTCCGTCGTCCCGGCGCTTCCCAGGCCGGCACGCTGGCGCCCCGTCAAGATGTCAGCGCTCGCCGGCCACCGGCGAGATTTTCACACCCCTCCGGTCACGCTCACGCCCGCGTCCGTGTTCTCCGTCGGCGGCGGATTCGGGCCATCGTCGTCGTCGTCCCGCGGGTCGTCGTCGAGGGGCCGACGTCGCCTCGTCGCCAGGGCCATGTTCGAGAGCTTCACCGAGAAGGCCATCAGGGTGATCATGCTGGCGCAGGAGGAGTCGCGGCGCCTCGGGCACCACACGGTCGGCAGCGAGCAGATCCTCCTGGGCCTCGTCGGAGAGGGCACCGGCATCGCCGCCAAGGTGCTCAGGTCCGCCGGGCTGAACCTCAAGGACGCCCGCGCCGAGGTGGAGAAGGTCCTCGGGAGGGGCCCTGGCCTCATCCCCATCGAGATCCCCTTCACCGCGTCGGCCAAGAAGGTGATCGAGTCCTCGACTGAAGAATCGCGCCAGCTAGGTATGTTTATGCCCCATTGCAAGTTCATCCAAATAAGATGTTCTTGCGTTAGGTTATCTTTTTGTTATTAGTGAAGTTCTTCTCTTGATTTATTTATCAGCACAAACAATTTTGTTAGGGTCTGATTTGTTTTGTCCACACATATGGTTCTCATTTGCAGTAAAATTTCACCAAAATTGCAGATATTCAGTAGACGTAAGAGTATTTGTATTTGGGTCGAAAATTGCATCGCCGTCAAAATATTTCAGTGAACGTGAATTTTAGCAGAATTTAAACAGAGCTCAAAATTTCATCCAACTTTGATTGTATTCGGTCAAATTCAAGGGGAATTTTTTGTCATTCGGCCGAACTGGAAACCGAAGTACAATGTCGGTGATTTCAGCGATGGTCCAATTCTGATTGAAATCGAGAATATGAACAGTGGTCAAGACAATCATTAGATAGAATGTACATTATGGTTAACTGCAATCCCTCTCATCGAATGTCCTTCACGAAATATTAAACATTCTGACTTTCTTTTAGTTTTCTTACCACGCCAGCTAGGTATGCCCCATTGCAAGTTCATCCAAAGAATATGTTCTTGCACCAGCTAGGTTATCTTTTTGTATAGTTCTTTGCTTTAATGCTGATGCACATCAGCGCAAAGTATTTTTTAGCGACTGTTTTGTCCACACATATGTTTCTCATTTTCAATATAATTTCACCAAAATTGCCCACATTTCAATAGGCATAAGAATATTTGTATTCCGTCAAATTTGCATCACCATCAAAATATTTCAGTGAACGTGAATTTCAGCAGAATTTAAATATAACTCCAATTTCATCCAACTTTGGTTATATTTCAGTCAAAGTCAAGGGAGAACTTTTGTCATTCAGCCAAACTGAACCAAAATAACAATGTCGGTGATTTCAGCGACGGCCCAATTCTGATCGACATCGAGAATATGAATCATGGCCAAACATTCCATAGATGCAAAGTACAGCATGGTTAACTGTATTCTCTCGTGATAGAATATCATTCGCGCATTATTAAGAATTAGGAGTACTTATTTAGTTCTCTCATTATCATTGTTCTTTGTTGCTATTGTTGCTACTGCACATTATACTTTCTTAAAGAATTTAGACAGTCGGTTATTCATTTTTAGCACTAAATCGCCTTAAAACTGTCCAGGGCATAACTACATTGGAACGGAGCACTTGCTTCTTGGGTTGATCCGTGAGGATGATGGTGCGGCAGCCATTGTACTCAAGAACTTTCAGGCTGATCTCGGTGACATACGCAACGAGGTAGCTTTACACTGAGAACTGCTGACCAAACGGTCAGTCTTTTTTTACTTCCATTCTCAGTTGGCAGCCTCACAGCTATGAGTTATGTGTTGCTTCTTTTAGGTTATCAAAATGATTACCGACATGTCTGAAGATCAAACTGTCGGTGCCAGCGTTGGGGGCGGAAGCAGTGGAGCCAAGATGCCAACACTGGAGGAGTATGGGACTAATCTGACAAAATTAGCACAGGAGGTACTGAACTAGGCCCATCGTGTCATAATAATAGCAGTAGTTCAGAATGCAAGGAAATAGAGTAAATAACTTGTGAATCCTGATATTTTCTGTAGGGGAAGCTAGACCCCGTCGTCGGAAGGAACAAGCAGATCGAGCGCGTGCTGCAGATTTTGGGGAGACGAACAAAGAACAATCCCTGCCTAATTGGAGAACCCGGTGTTGGAAAGACGGCTATCGCGGAAGGCCTTGCGCAGCGCATTGCCACCGGGGATGTGCCTGAAACAGTTGAAGGGAAAACGGTTTGTGTTCATCACATCTCTTGTGCTAAATATGCTATGATATTGGCTCTGTGTATCTCCTTTTACACAAAGCGAAGCCGATATGAGGCATGAGGGAGTAGCTCTATATATGTCTGGTACACAAAGCGAAGTCGATATGAGGCATGATCACCATTGGCCATGTTTTCTTTTGTTTGAGCCGTCCTGGATTTTGTTTGACATCACTAGGTGAGATGAATAATGGATCTTCTTCTTGTAACCTGTCATGGTAGGTTATCACCCTTGATATGGGACTTCTTGTTGCCGGGACCAAATACCGTGGAGAGTTCGAAGAAAGGTTGAAGAAACTGATGGAAGAGATCAAGCAGAATGGAGACATAATACTTTTCCTTGATGAAGTCCACACTCTGGTGGGAGCAGGAGCAGCAGAAGGTGCTATTGACGCTGCTAACATTCTGAAGCCAGCGTTGGCGAGAGGCGAACTTCAGGTACAAACCGATACTTATCTCAACAATGTGTCCACTTTACTCATCTGAAGTCTCGACAATTTAATACAAATTTGGAAATTTTATCAGTGTCTTGGAGCCACTACAATCGACGAATACAGGAAGCACATTGAGAAAGACCCTGCGCTGGAGAGGCGCTTCCAACCCGTGAAAGTTCCGGAGCCCACAGTTGATGAAACCATAGGAATCCTCAAGGGGCTCCGGGAGCGATACGAGATCCACCACAAACTCCGATATAGCGACGAAGCGCTGATTGCCGCTGCCCAGCTCTCATACCAATACATCAGGTTTGTGAATTCCAAGAGCGCTTGTACTATCACATACTGAGCTGAAATCTCTAAAAGGTCTTATATTTAGGAACGGAGGGAGTAGTTGGTCAGATTCGCTTGCAAACTTCAGTGTTGGATAGGAGTAGTTCCCAGCATACAATGAAGTTTTCTGACAGACTATTTTGTTTGCAGTGATCGTTTCCTCCCAGACAAAGCAATCGACCTGGTTGATGAGGCAGGATCTCTTGTCAGGCTACGCCATGCCAAGGTAGTACAGATGTTCTGGAATGACGATGCACCTAAACATTTTTCCAAACTGTTGCATTTACAAGATCTGTATCTGAATTTTGAGCTGTAATGACAGCTACCTGACGAAGCTAAAGATCTCGACAAGAAGCTCAAGGAAATCACCAGACAGAAGAACGACGCCATCCGCTCCCAGGAATTCGAGACGGTAATCTTCTCGTCCATGATTCAACAAGAGTCGACCTGAAATGCACATCTTATAGGAGAACGTTAATTCTCTGAATGATTGTAGGCCGGAGAGCTTCGCAGAGAAGAGCTGGAGCTCAAGACCCAGATCATGTCGCTGGTGGACAAGAGCAAGGAGGTGAGCAAGGCAGAGATGGAGTCGGGAGCGTCGGCCGGCCCAATGGTGACGGAGGCGGACATCCAGCGCATTGTTGCGTCATGGACCAGCGTCCCCGTGGAGAAGGTCTCCGTTGACGAGTCCAGCCGGCTCCTCAAGATGGAGGAGACCCTGCACGGGCGCGTCATCGGCCAGGACGAGGCCGTGCGGGCCATAGGCCGCGCCATCCGCCGCGCGCGCGTCGGGCTCAGGAACCCCAACCGGCCGGTGGCCAGCTTCATATTCGCCGGCCCGACGGGCGTGGGCAAGTCGGAGCTGGCCAAGGCGCTGGCAACCAGCTACTACGGCTCGGAAGAGGCCATGGTCCGGCTGGACATGAGCGAGTTCATGGAGCGGCACACGGTGGCCAAGCTCATCGGCTCCCCTCCCGGCTATGTCGGGTACACGGAGGGCGGGCAGCTGACGGAGGCCGTCCGGCGGCGGCCCTACACCGTGGTCCTCCTGGACGAGATCGAGAAGGCGCACCCGGACGTGTTCAACCTGATGCTGCAGATCATGGAGGACGGCCGGCTGACGGACAGCAGGGGGCGGACGGTGGACTTCAAGAACACGCTCATCATCATGACCTCCAACGTCGGCAGCAGCGTGATCGAGAAGGGCGGGAAGCAGCTGGGCTTCGACCACGACGACGGCGAGGCCCGCAGCAGCTACGGCAGGATCAAGAGCCTGGTGGACGAGGAGATGAAGCAGTACTTCCGGCCAGAGTTCCTGAACCGGCTCGACGAGATGGTCGTGTTCCGGCAGCTCACCAAGATGGAGGTCAAGGAGATCGCCATCATCATGCTGGCGGAGGTGACCGGCCGGATGAAGGCCAAGGGGATCGAGCTGATGGTGACAGAGAACTTCAAGGATCTGGTTGTGGAGGAAGGCTACGACCCCAGCTACGGCGCCCGGCCGCTGAGGAGGGCCATCATGAGGCTGCTCGAGGACAAGCTCGCGGACAAGATGCTCGCCGAGGATGTCAAGGAGGGAGACTATGTGATCATCGACGCCGACCCGATGGGTAACGTCGCCGTCCTCAGCCGGCACAGCGACTCGCCGGAGGACCAGCCGCTGGCGTTTCCTGCCTAGCTAGTACAGTTTAATCAAGCAGTTTGTTTTTTGTTTTTATATATTTTGTACTACAGGGGATTAAGCAGTTGCACAGCAGTTAAGTTTCAGATGCCAGCCATGTTTAGCATTTTGGTAAACAATGAATGAAAGAGAGATCTCCTGATTACTGATGCTCGGCAAACACTAGCCATTTGGCAAGCAATACAAGACAAGGATTAAACTTGGACGATTTTCCTTCGATCATGGAAAATCATATTGCAACTTGACAGGGTCGATAATATATTACTTCTATACAAAAGGATGATACTACTATAGTTCTCCAATGGCACTGCCAAAGGAGGCTATCCAAACAATATAGGCCAGCCAAAAGAACCCAGGAAAGTACCTGTACTATATACCTTCCATACCACCACATCAGTAGCTAACGCATGTTAAGAAGGTTCAGAGGGCACCCCGCCGACTAGGTTGGACCTAGACCTCGCTTCTTTTGCTTCGGATTGGGACTTGACGCTTCCTTAAAAGCTGATGGGCAAATGGTGTTTATGCCACAGCTGCCGCATTTGGGCCTCAGCGGCGTACAGATTGTCTGACCAAATCCAACCTACATGAGATTTTCAGTTCCAACGTAAGACAAGCATTTCATTTCTGGGAATTACGAAGGTATAATCCAAATGTGTTCTGCTCGATCCCCACCAAAAAAATAAGAGCTTGTGGTTACTTGGGAAATAGGAAATAAAACATTCCCTGTAATCAAAGTTGAACCAATTCAGTGGAGCATTACCAGTAGTGGGTTTATCGGCTCCCACTCATCCTTGGGCAGCCACTTCTCAAGAGACATCCTTGTCTGTTCTGGTGTAGTAGTTTTCTGTGCCAAAAAAAATTCAATGGTAAATATAACTTGTTTCCAAGCAGAAAGAGTAGACAATGCGAACTTAACAAACAACCTGCTTTGTTCCTTCTCGGAAGACCCATCCAAGACGGTTAGAAATGCGATGCACATGAGTGTCCACACAGATTCCTTGAGTATTCTTCCATGCAATGCTCATCACCTGTTTAGTGAAAAATAGCTGTGAAGAAACTTAAGTTTAAATTCCAACTATGGATTATATGATTAGTAGATAAATTACCAGATGAGCCATTTTAGGACCAACTCCTTTCAAAGCAAGCAGATCAGTCAAAGTATCTGGAATATCTCCTCCAAATCGCTCAAGGCAAATTCTGGAAGCTTCTTTTATGAATTGGGCCTTCCTCTGATAGAATCCAACCTGATTAAATTATGCACAGTACTGTATAAATAGTTGACCTCAATAGCTTAACGTAAGCGGTGCGAAGATGACAGTAGAAGCTAACAAAACCGTTATAGCGCTTGCCTCCGACTAGCTAATTTAGCAACAATTGCAATTACCCGCACGTGATAGTAACAAAGTCTAAAGCAGGGTTATACGGGTCTAGCCTGTTATCTATTGCCATTATGCCAATGATGTGACAACAAAAGTAGATGATCAAATTATATTTTCATGTTCATAGCTTCAGATACTAATAAAGTACTCCCTCTGTCCCAAAATATAAGAACGTTTTTGGTACTATGTTAGTGTAAAAAACGTTCTTATATTTTGGGACGGAGGGAGTAACAGTTACCGTTTAAACTAAATCAGGAAGGTGCCTACTTTTGATCCTAATTAAGCAAAAGGCCCTGGCAACTTACAGGTTTGATAAGATTTGCCAGTGTGGCCTCATCTGTTCTGACGATAGCATCAGGGTCAAGTAAACCGTTCTCACCGAGACGCTCCACAGCAGCTGATAACAATTCAGTCCAAAATACAATCAGCATTCCTTTGAAAGAGAAACGCTACTAAGTAATGTTACAGCTAGGGAAAATAATTAAGTAGAGTCAGACTTTTTCATGACAAGATTAACTCAATTCACTGGAATATGTAGTCATGTAAATATTGTAACTTATTTTGGTTCTTTAATAGAAAATATACCGTAGGGGGCTCCCCTACTGTTCAATGGTTAAAAAATCAATTCAGTGGACAAACAACTTGAAAATCCACCTCAAGTTCGGAAATTTGAACCGCCAACTAATCTATATTAACACCATATAAAAGATTCCTACTAAATTCAAACTCATATTCCGTAAAAAAACAAATTTGTATATAATAATAAAAGAGCTCACAGGTGTAAGCATGCTCAAATCTTCCACAGGGCCCCTCTTCATCCAACAGTATAGCACATTTATTAATGGACCATAATGGTTAGATCCATGCAAGTATTTTATACCAACAAGGGATGAGCAAACCGGTTGGGATGAGCAAACCAGACAAACAATATGATTATTGTTTTCTGCTAATTGCTTACAAACTCATGTTTCTAATAATTGTCAAAACAGGGTGAAATTACATGTTTCTGGAGAGATGGGGAGAGGATAAGGAACAGACTAGTGTGTATTCCAGCAATGCTTTGGACTTGCTGTTGAACATCTATGTAAGAACGCCGTCACATTTGAACAATTTTCAGCAGAACATGGATTAGTGCCAGCTTCAGCATTCACAGGCTATCATTAATAGGCATGAAATGATAAGTTGAGTCAAGTTCCACAATGTACTATACTCCGAGCAGTAATTGCATGAGAATTGAGTCTCAGATGCATATGTTGAGGTCATAATTTCACGGCCGTGGAAACTGAACTAAGTGATTTGAACTCTCGAGCATCTTCAACAATCGGCTCTAAGTGAACCACTGATTCAGTTACTTTCATTTCCACTACAAAATTGGAAGATACATATAGTAATAACCTATTCCAAAAAAAAAAATCCTAAGGCATACCATGAGTAACTTCATCTTTTGTCTGGCTTGACATCATTGTTGATATAAGAACTGCAAACCTTCTTTCCTGCACAGGAGGAAATGTAGCTTATGGTTTGTTAACTAATGGGGATCAATAGTGTTGCATAGCATCATTCAATGCAACTGGAGCCAGTGGAAAACAAATATCAGATCCACCTAAAAAAAGTAGCAGATCAATGTGCAAAACTTTGTTTACAACAAATATGCAGTGATATGAGATCAATCGAAAATTAATGGATCAATAGGCCCAAATCCATGGCCAATCTGCAATCCATTAGCCATGAACCCATCTACAGACTGCATTTTCTGCCTAGCTAGCAAACAGAAATACTTTTTCAAATGGTAACATAGCACAAGAAAATTAGGGGAATTTGCAAATTACATAAAACCCACACTCCCTATGTATGACATATTAAGCCAAAGAGGATCACATCCTCATGTACTGTTCATAGTAAATGGACTTTGTAAACTACACTTTTGAGTCTGAACAACTCTCCGACGAATACCTTGGGTGGAAGAAGAGAACCAGCCTTTTCACAGCCCTTTGTATCTACGGGGGCCTGGCCAGATAACCTAATGTTTTTAATACCTTCAAGAACTGCTTCCCAATTTTCTGGAGCTGCAACTACATACATTACTATGTTAGCTTCTTGATCAGCAAACGGACATGAGGATCAACACAGTTACATGTAGGAGCAAAAACTCTTAATAGAGTAGTCAAAATATCTGGTTTTGACACAATTGCTTCGCATGGTGCAACATTTAACTATTCAAGTGGTACGTATGTAATGATGTGAAGTCAGGAAAAGTGGACCAAATGTATTCAAGAGGTAGAAAGAATTTGAAAACTCCGCGAAAAATTAGGCATCCCGATAAATATGTCTGCAGGAATCAAAAGGCCAGAATGTAGGAGCAACATGTATGGTTAAATTGATCCCACGAAAGAATTTAAGCACTACATGGACAAAATGATGCATTCACTAATTCAAAAATTGAGGAAATATTGTGGATACTGATTGAATAGGTTTGACTTGATATCAGGTTATGTTTGAAGCAGAAGCTGCGTCTGTCTATTTTCATAAAGACCGTCATTTTGGTAACATGGGCCATCTGGAACACTAGAAATGAATTTATTTCTAAAGGTCTTCAGCCAAATCTATACAGATGCAGGAATAGATTTAAGGAGGAAATGAGATTGCTTGTTCACACAGCTAAAAGGAAAGCATACTCAGGGCTGCAACCTTGGGTTGAGGCGTTCATCTGACTTGGTGTGTTCTAGTAAGGGGCTCTACTTTGTGTTAGTTTTATTTCATTTTGTGTTTTCCTGTACATCCTTCGAAACTTAAAATATAAATACACGCAGTAGGGAAATCTACTGTCTTCCTCAAAAAAAAATCAGGTTGCAAGAACAGAAATCATCTATAGTAAGAATAATAGCGGCATCATCTCAAAAAAAGAATAACATCAATATAATTTGGACTAATATGACATAATTTATCTTTCCTGGAAATCTTTTGATGTCTAATTACCTTCCACTTTCACAACAGATGAAACTCTGATCTTTTTCTCCAACCTGACTGAAGACGTGAAAGGGTAAGCTTTTCATAGGACATAAGGGCAAAATTTACACCTACAGTAAAATGACACATGCAGATTTACAACAAGATTAACCATATGCAAGAAACCCAAAAGGGGGGTTACTGCACAGAATAATGATAACAAGCCACGCTTGAAGAAACAAACACAAACATGCAACAATTGACTCTTAACATTCATAATAGTCCTTAAGCAATGCAAAATATAAGCACATGGTACATGTGGAGCAATTGATTGACGAACTATGATTATGGATCAAACCATTTAGATGAAACATCGAAACTTACCTGGTGAACTGTTCTTATTTGATGATGCTGGTACCCTCTTTGTAGATACTGCTGTTTTTGCCTCGGTCTTTACATATCGAAAATCATCAATGTCAGGAACAGCACCAACCTGCATATGTGTAAATATTTTCTTCAGTGGGACCTGAATTGGACCGAAAAACCAATAGTAGAAAAGGGAGCACTGCTAAACTGAGAGCACGAATGCACTGAAAGGGTTAAAGTGCAGCTGTACAATAACATCTCAGCATAACCGAACACGCAAGCGCACAGTAATTTAAACCAAGTCCAGGAAGAAGAATTAGTGATGCGCAACGCTTCATTTTTAATATGAAGAGAAACATTATTATAGTTAGTCAGCATATACCTGCTTAGGATGCTCGTCATTTACTTCAAGCACACGGTTCAGCCTTTTCCTCTCCACGGAATTCATTTCAGACTTGGAGTAGTCAAAAGAAACACTGGGTTCACACTTCACTTCCTTTACACCTGAAAAGGCACCAGTCATGCTTTAGACAAAACGAGTAATAGTAAACACACTATAAACAAGAATGCGGATTTTAACAGTCATAGATATGACTGAATGGAAAGTATCGAGTCGTAGCTGAAGTGAATCGATGCGTAACAAAATTTTAGTGATCTTATTTATGAAAGGAAAAAATAAAATATTTTGGATCATACTTATGTCTTGAAATTAAAAGGTTCAGGCAACATGAACATACAGAAATAACTGAGATAACTCATCTAAAAAATGTTTTCCTTACGGAGGGTTACTGCACAGAATAATGTACAAGCCATGCTTGAAGAAACAAACACAAACATGCAACAACTGACTCTTAACATTCATAATGGTCCTTAAGCAATGCCAAAATATAAGCGCTGGTACATGTAGAGCAATTTATTGACGAACTATGATAGACTTTTAGCATTCGTAATAGTCCTTAAGCAATGCAAAATATAAGCACATGGTACATGTAGAGCAATTGATTGACGAACTATGATTATCGATCAAACCATTTAGAGGAAACATCGAAAATTACCTGGTGAACTGTTCTTATTTGATGATGCTGGTACCCTCTTTGCAGTTACTGACATTTTTGCCCCGGTCTTCACATATCGAAATTCTTCGATGTCAGGAACAATACCAACCTGCATATGTTGAAATATTTTCTTAGTGGGACATGAATTGGACCAAAAACCAATAGTAGAAAAGGAAGCGCTGCTAAACTGGCAACACGAATGCACAAATGCACTGAAAGGTTTAAACTGCAGTTGTGCAATTACAATCTCAGAATAATTGAACACTCAAGCGGACAGTAATTTAAACCAAGGATTTGAGAAGTCCAGAAAGAAATTGAAAGATGCACAACGCTTCCTTTTTAATATGAAGAAAAACGTTATTATAGTTAGTCAGCAGATACCTGCTTCTTAGGAAGCTCCTCCTTTACTTCAAGCACACGGTTCAGCCTTTTCCTCTTGACGGAATTCATTTCAGACTTGGAGTAGTCAAAAGAAACACCGGGTTCACGCTTCACTTCCCTTGCACCTGGAAAATGCATCAATTCATACTTGATAGAAAACGAATAATGATACTAAACAAACTTCGGAAACAAACTTCGGAAGTAGTGAGTCGTGGTTGAAGTGAATTGATGTGTAGTTAGGCTGAAAAAATGTTAGTGATCATACTTGAGCTTTTCTTCTTGTCAATTAAGAAGATATAAATGACAAGCAAACTTCTTGCATTTACGAAAGAAGAAAATAATCAATTTTGGATAGTGTTTATGCGTCGCAATTAAAGCTTCAGCCTTGAGGCAAGATGAACATACATAAATAAGTGAGACAACTCATCTGAAAAATTGTTTTCCTTACATTCGACAAATAAGCACATGATAACTAAAAGACTATGATGCATAAGAACATCACCAGCTTTTAGTGATAAGAAAATAAAATGGTATCCGGGTGGGGTTGCCTCCATCTTTTGTAGCATTTCAAGAAAAAGCCGCGCCAGGGGAGAAAGGACTGAAACTTTGCGACTTTGCAAACATATTTCACACGAATTAAAAGTGTATATGGCATCTTTCTAGCATATTTTGGATCGTACTTATGTCTTGAAATTAAAAGGTTGAGGCAACATGAAAAATACAGAAATAACTCATCTACGCAATGTCTTCCCTGCATTCTTTTTTAGGGAACCTTACATTCAACAAACAAGCACATGATTACTAAAAGTGTATGACCCACGGGGATATCACCAGATCTTCAAGAGAGCACACTCGCTGATTTCACACAATTTGTCAAGTGAGATGAACAATTCCGGCCACTAAGCTTTTAGTAATAAGAAAAAATTGTTTTGGGCGGGTGGGGTTGCTTCCAACTTTAGTACTAGCATTTCAAGAAATAACCAACTAAATGTACAAGTATTTCCATAATACTAGCAGCAAATGGGGCAAGGAAATACACAAGCACGGAACTGAATTCAAAAGGGGGGGAAAGAGGCGAACTTTCAGCTGGGCTGAGCTCCGGGCGGGATGCGCGGGTGAGCCTGGAGGCGCGCCGCGAGCTGGACATGGCGGAGATCGACGAGAAGAGGCCAATGCGGGACGGGAGGAGATGCAACTGAAAGGGCATGGGCGGCTGGTGCGCGCCACTGCGTTAGGGTTTTATGAGCAACGGGAGGGAGGGAGGGAGGGAGGAACAGGGCTGCTGGTTGCTTTCCAACTTTTCCCCTGTCTTCGTCTTGGTGGGTGGGGGTCTTCCCCTGCGGCGAGTGGCGTTCCACGGCGATGCGTGGCTCCCTTCTTGCGGCGGCCAGGTTTGTCTCGTGGGATGCTGCGTCGCCTCTCGTAATCGGGTTGTGGGTTGTTTGTTGGCCTTTGAGTGGAACCCTGTCGTGTCAACTGGTTAGACTAATCAAAAGTAATCAAGTGTTAGGCATCTTCTCACCAAAACGTCAGCAAATATTTAGACCGTCTAATTGCAAGTAATTAAGAGCTAGGCATCTTCAATGGTGATCATCAAATCGACCGCAAATATTCTGACCGTTAGGCCTCCAACACACGGCACCAAATTCGATCCGACTGGTCCACGCATCCAAAACACCCCCAGCCTAACCCGGAATTGAGGAGAGATCCGACAGGGCCCGAACATCTACCACGTCACACGTCGACACCTCAGGCCCATCCCAAAAACCCTCTTCAGCCGTCCGGCTCTAGAACCTCCGTCTAGAACCTCCAGGAGCGCCTCCTCGTCCAAGTCCAAAGCCGTGGCAAAGGCGCGCATGGGGCGTCGTCAAGAATCCTTCTGCTGCATGAGTCTTCTCTCAAGATTCGGGGATGATGACACAGGGTTCCGGAGATCTTCTTGTGGTATGGTTGTCTTAGGTTACTCTAGGTGTTCATGGTCCTTTGTGTTTTCGTTTCAGTGTGCTTGTAAGAGTCAACTTCTTTGTACTGATTCGTGATATGAATGAAAAAATTCTCAGAAAAAAAAAGAACCAGGCGGCGCTTGCATGGTGCTCGCGAAGGCTTAGGCCATCGACCGGTCCAAAACCACCGAGTAGTTGGACGCCCGCCATTGACATCGGCTCAATGACCAGCTCCTCAAAGGTGGGTCCAGCGGAGTCCGACCACGTCTCTTCATCCGAGTCGCCGAAGACAAGCGACACAAAAGGAGTGGAGGATGTGACAGAGCATCTACACCACGAGCGTGCGGCGGTGGCCGGGCAAGGATACTTCAACGCCTAGTAGGCCTTTTGCCACTGGCGCAACAGCGATAACAACAACTGGCGCGGATGACGATGGATATGTTGGTGGCCATGCCTAGGAAGTCACTCTCCGGTAACCGGACTAGTTTCTTTTTGCAAATACCTGGCCTAGTTTAGTTAGCTTTTAGTTTCAGTTTAACTTGTTAAACTTCATCCGTTTGGCTGTAAATATTTCAAACTTCATTAAATTTCATCTGTTTAGCTGTCTTTGTTTGGTTCGTTTCAAATGGGTTGGAAATTTGATGCTCATGGTTGGCGGGCCTCCGCCCACGCCGGCTGTCCGCGGACAGTTGGTGATGTTTGGTGATCCACATTTAAGATGCCTTCAGAATGTTTTCAATGCATTTAATCTTTAACGGGCATGGTATTTTAGTTTGTCAAAGTAAAATTTGAAGTACAACACATATTTCACTAGTCAAATCATCAAAAACTAAAACTTAGGGACCGAGTCCGTTGGGAGTAGTGGAAGATTTTTAAAGACAAGCGCAATACATTATTTTCTTTAGTTAGAAACCACAATAATACATTGTCTCTAGATATTGTATCTAAAAATGCTGTTGTATTTAATTGGTTCAAGGATTAAATTAGCATTTCAACATTGTGTTATGATTCAAACATTGGGGTGCTTGGTTGCTCATTTTGGTCAATTTGAACTCCCATAACGTCATACATTTAGTAACAAAGGGAGTAGATTATTTTCATCTCTTCCTGTCGGTCTGATGTGCAAAATCCGACGATAATAGAGAAGTGATTCCAGTACAGCTAGCCCACGAAAATGTAACCACATTTGCAAAAAGAGATTATGATGACCAGCATTCCAAACACAAAAATCGATCTCCATAAACATGATTGATGAATTTATTAAAAGTGCATTACTAGAAAGATCAACAAACTATGTGCTTGATCTAAAGAACCTATCATGCAAAACGACAGCAATTCACACGACAGGCAGGACACTAACACTGAGCAGCCTTTCACTCCTGGTCCAGGTCAAAGGCAACGGTTTCTTCTGTGACATCAACCAGCTCCTCCGCCTCAATCTCCTTGTATTCCGCCTCTTCTTCCTTGTCGCTGTCCTCCCCGCCCCTAAGCTGCATCCTGAATGCTCGCTCCTCCTCGTGCAGCTGCTTCCACTTGGCGACCCATGCTTCCCACACCTCTTGAAGCCGCATCCGTCTCTTGCGCTCCTCCTCGTCCAAAAGGTGGTGCACGTCCTGATCCTCTTGTTCGTACTTCTTGCTGTACCGCTTGAGGTTCTTTGTGGTGTCCTCCTCCTTCTCCGGAGTAAGTAGCGACGGTGGCCTTGGGCGCCATTGGAACTGTACCATCATCATGCAAAGGGCAAAAACATTACTACAGAAGGATAGATACAGCAATGCATAGACTCAAACAACAAACGAGGGATGGATGGAATGGAAGCTATACCTGATAGAATTGATCCTTTAAAACCTTGTAAATTTGCTTGCCATTGAAGGACCAGATTTGGAAACCATTTTCCATCTCATGAACCGAGGTAACTGCAGTTGCGAGATATCTGAACAAGCAAGTTCCAAAACCATCTTAGTTCATCTGTGGTAAACCAAACTACTACTCCCTCAATCCCAAAATTCTTGTCTTAGATTTATCTAGATACGGATGTATCTAACACTAAAACGTAACTAGATACATCCGTATTTAGAAAAAATCTAAGACAAGAATTTTGGGAGGGAGGGAGTATTTGTTAATTTCAACTACTAAGTCCATGCAATTTGAGGGTGAGTGTTGTTTTAACAGGTGAAGACAATTAAAAATTTCAGCTGAGCATCTACGTTCGTAGTGTTCAGGGTGTGATAATTCCTGTAACCTATTCAGTGTATGTTTATTATTGCTTTAACATTTGTTTTGTAAATATCACCAGATAGCGACAAGAAGAAAATTTTCAATTAAGTGATAGGCTCACCTTCCAGTAGGATCCCACATGATGTCAGTCGCCATAAAATGTTCTCCTGTCGCCATGGTCTCAAGATCATCAACGTTGAAGAACTCCAGCTGGCCATTGAAACCCCTCAGCCCTGCCAGAACAATGAAACGCCCAGCAGGAGACCAGAACAATGAATTGGCCTGCTTGCCCTTGAGTGTGGTGAGCTTGGACACACGACTAACATTATTGTTGACTGCTTTCATGGTGTAGAAACTTATATCAGGCTTAGGCCCATCACCATGAATAACAGCAAAGCGGTGACCTTTAGGCTCCCATGCAAAGGCAATTATCTTGTCATTCTTGTTGTCCAATTCAAAGACCTCAATTGGGATGTCTCGTTCCTTGATTCTGAACAGCTCGAACCCAGTGTAAATGCTCTTCTTTGTTTTTGTGTACCTGTCTACCTGGACAGCCAGATACTCTCCATTGTTTTGCCAGTACATTTTGCAGTCGCTCACACTGAAAAGGTTTTTCTGCCGAATCTCCTCTTTGCCCGGAATTTGCACAAGACTCACCTTTCAACACAAAACACATATTTTAGCATTTGATGCTAACTGGATAAACATCTTAAAAGAGGTAGCAGTAGCAATTTGTACTTACCCTGGCAGGCTGATTTCCACCACCCAATTCAGGCACAAAGAGTGATATGATAGGATCAGTGGGAGACCAACTGAAGTCAACCACATTTTCTACCTTCAAGGACTTCTTATCAATAAGAGCGAACGTCTCAGTATCATAGACAGATATAACATTCTTTCCAAGCCTAGCAAAATACTTATCATCTCTTCCACCACCCCACCTTCAAAAAAAAAACATAAATAAAAACATCCTAAGCATCAAACCATGACAACCTCATAAGATGTGCATTCACTTCGAAGCACAGAAGTAGTGGGTTCACCTGAAGATAGGCCATGAAACACCAGACACACCCATATTTCCACCAGTAGTGAAATCATCAGCACTTCCCTTGAACTCCCGCATTACTTTTCCAGTCCGTACATCAAAGATATTTAGTACAACCCTCTACAAGTATAACATTTGCAAGTCAGATAGGAGACAATATATGAACAGAAAGAAGTCTTGTAACATTCACTTACATGTGTGTCTATGGGGTTGCTGGGCTCATGGCTGCTGTAAGTGATCAAATATTTCTCACCGGGAGAGAAATCGATGAGTTTCAACTGTGACAGGTAGCTGTCAGCTAAAAGGACATTGTGTATTGCATATATTTACTGTTAGCACAAACCAGTACCTGTGGATGAAGAAAGCGCATTAGACGAACAAACTTATCATCACCACCCCACACCTGCGCGCCCTGCCTATGCACGGTCGCCAAGTGTGTTCCAAGAGGGGACCATTGAATATAGCTATCCGTCCAGTACTGTCAAAGAAGAAGGATACAGGATATTCATGAAAATTAGTTCTCCTTATAGGATATAGCCATGACCTTTAGTTTCCATTTTCCAAGAAAACTAAAAGCAAAAGGTAAATAAAAAAATGAAGCACCTGCTTTTGGTACACAAGCTCAGGCATTGCCCGTCTAGCGTCATTCCAGTACACTTCCGTGAACGTACCAGCACGGATCACAAACTGATCTCTGGCCTTATCATCAGTTAGCCACTTGAGAAGATTTTCCTGCAACACACACACATATAACAGTCAAGTTACATAAAACCTCTAGTAATGTAAAGAAACAAACAAGTCTGTGTATGGTGGTGGGGGGTAGAGAATACGCACTCCAGGAGTGTATGGCTTGATTTCAGCAGGCGCCCACTCATCAGGAACTTTCATGTACTTCTCGAAGTCATCAAACATATTAACAGCAAATATGTGAGATTTGTCCAGTTTGTAGCCACGTGTTTTTTCCATAGCAAACTCAGCTTCCTGGCACATTGTCAAATAATCCTCTTTCAATCAACCAAGAGGGTCATGATAATTCCAGTCACAGAATGCAAAACAATTTATGAAAGCAAAAGTGGAGTTAATTTCGGATAGGCATTTAATTAAATTTGGTCACAACAATAGAACACTATCACATATACTAGCAATAATCCAGTAAAACTAAAAGCACAAAGTCTTGCTTCGAACAATCGTCTTGCTACAGAAAAATCCCAACAATTAAGCAATGGAACAAACTCTAACAAAACAAAGGTGTTTCCATGCATGTTTCCACTCAGTTGATTATCTTCTTCCGATCCACGTACAAAAGTTAATCAGGATTGAGAGTTCAAATGGAATAGGGATGACCTTTCTCATTGTAGGAATGCACATGACTTGCAAAGGTAACAGAATCAAGCCATTGCCTCATTCCATCATGCAGATATGTATGTATGAATAAACCTAACTTACAAGAAGCAACATACCTGCGGAGTATTAAACTCAATGAAGCAGTAGCCCTGGGTCTTCTTGGTCTCTGGGTCCGTGGGCATCCAAAGCCCACCTTCCTTGATCACACCAAGCTGACCGTATATCTTGCGCAAAACATTCTCCAGCTTCTCGTACTTCTCCGGGGGAACGACCGGCAGATTGTCCACCACAATAATGTTTGCAAAACCCATCTCGAGCTCCGGAATGTCTTCATCCTGAAGCAAATCCTCGTCGTCGCTGCAAATCGTGATCGAACGGCAACATGAATAACAAAATCAACAAATATATGCGACTCCTGCCTACTTTGACCGCTTGCGGAAAGGAGGTGGCGGGGCTGGGAAGGGAAGATGATGGATGATACCGGAGGATGTCGAAGTCCTCGCCGGGCGGAAGGGCGATGGAGTCGACGTCGACGGAGTCGAGGTCGATCCCCAGCTCCCGCGCGCGCGCATCTGTGGCTTCCATCGAGATTGCCAGCGCCATCTTCCACGGAGTTTGGGGGCACCCGCAGGTGAGCGGCGGAGCGCAGGCGAGGGCGAGGGCGAGTGCGCGGCGGCGCGCAGGCGAGGGCGAGGGCGAGTGCGCGGCGGGGCGCAGGCGAGGGCGAGCGCGAGGCGGGGCGCAGGCGACGGCGACGGCGAAGGAGCGGCGGGGCGGAGGCGCTGTGGAGCTTCTAGGGTTTAGGATTCGGCCGGGGGGGTTCGGGGAACTGCCATGTGAGGAGAGCCGGCCCAGTAGCACGCGTGACCGGCACGTCACGTGCCGTCGTGGGCTGTTTCGTGCCAGCCACGGTGGTTAAGCGTGGGTCGGGCCGTGCTGGCCCAGATGGCCAGGTCCGTTCGGGAGTGCTCCACGGCCGCTAGCCCCCCGGACCTATCGATTCGCAAGACTCAGCATTATGCGAGAGCAGCAAAACCAGCAGCTAAGATTCGAAGACACGGCTGGAAACAACCTGGAGTTGGATTTGCAAAGCTGAATGTCGATGCGGCGTTCTCTGTTGATGCGATGATCAAGGCAGATTCTTATCGGCGAGTGCTTATGCTATCAGTTACGTAGCTGATGCACCTACAGCTGAAGCTCGCTCTATCCGGGACGGATTGATCCTAGCAAGCAACTCAGGATGCAATAACATCATTGTTAATTCAGACTGCCTGAAAGTAATTCAGACCATGCAGGAGGATGGCAATTCGATTGGTGCTGCAGCTGCTATCTATGAGGAGTGTAGTTTTTTAGCAAGGAATTTCTCTAGTATTTCTTTTGTTCATTGTCTTAGGGAAAGTAATAAGGTAGCTCATTTGCTAGCTAGTCAAGCGGAGGGACCTCTTACCACTTCGTGGTTTGTGGATCCGCCTAGTTTCATTTTAGATGCTTTGGCAAATGATGTAAACTTATTTGAAGATTAATAAATTGCCAGAAGGCTTTCCCTCAAAAAAAAAATCGGCTCCCACGTGCGAAAAATAATTTTCCGAAATGTCAACAAATCTCAACTAAAATATGATGTGTTCATGGTCACATTCAAATGTTACCTGCAAATTTTTAGATAAAAATGGTAAGCATTTTGACCTGCGCAAAAAAATAAACATCAGATGTTACACCCTATTTTGTTGTTTCACCGATGAAAACGCTGGTCCGTTTTGCATAGAAATTATCAATTATGCTTGCGACACTAATACAAACATTTAAAAAAAAACTATAATTTTTAAATTATTTTAAAAAAAATACTGTTCATACAAGAGCAAATGCACCCAGGAGCCAAAACGTCCTCCACACATTTTTCGTCCATATCTTTTTATAATCATAGGGAGGGCTCTCTTCATTACTCAAATGAAACCCAACATGTTATACAACAACTCACACAGAGGAACAGTTTAAGAGATAAAATGACTCCATCTATAAAAGACGGTTATGAAATCTACAAGCATAAAAGGCAGCGTGAGAGTTAAAGATAGACAAGCAACTTTCATGTGACGTCATAAATGATCTCACGATACGACATTTTGGTCTTCAAGGGTGGCGCAGATGCCGCCTGAGGAGACCAACACACGGCATGGGTAGACACTGGACTGGTTTATGGTGGACTTGCTCCCAGCGCTTCTCTTCTTGATTGGCAACATGAAGTTGGCGGCCTCATCAGAGATCTTGAACTTGCTCCAAGGGTCACCAAGGGGTGAGGATCCAGTGTAATATGAGGTGACATACTCAGCCACCCAAGATTATCAGAGGTTGCCAGATAAAACTTGTCGGGATTTCTCAAAAGTCCATCAACCTCACTCTGCTTTGTTTTGGAGATAGGACCGCCCAGAACCTGATGGTTCTTAAGATCAGTCTCCAAATATGTGTAACAAAGATCCATTTGGCGTTGTAAAAAATCATAGAGTTCCTATATTCTCACAAGCACCAAATTGTAGCAGAACTAATAGTATTCAAAGCTATGTTCTTATTATTTCTAGTCCAAAATATAGATATAGATTCAAACTCACTTCCAATAGTGAGTTCAAAGTAATATCCAATAAACGACCAAATATTCGTGGCAACCACACAACCAAAAAACATATGAGAGACAGATTCATCTTCTATGAAAAAAACACAATCTAGTGGTTTGATTATCTGTCTCTTCCTAAGATTGTCCCTAGTCATTAGCTTATTATGGGGGAACAACCAAAGGAAGACATGGGTTTTTAAAGGAACTTTAAGGTTCTACACAATAGAGACAAAAACTAGTTGAACTCCTCTGAAGCTAATCACATGGTACAAGGAGTTGTTGGAGTACTGCCCCTTGTTTTTTGATCCCTCTGTAAACTAATATAAAACATTTTAGACCACTAAAGTAGTAATTGCCAAACCAGAGAGTCATGATCTGCATTAAAAAAATCGTCCATTATGGCTGGACTCGTTCGGTTGTGGCATAGGAAAAGGGATGGCGGGCTGTGTAAATGGTTGGGCTCGGTCAATTGTGAGGGCAGACATGTTGGGAAGATGCATTGGTTGTTCTGTTTCATTGTGAATAACATCGTGTCGGAGACAAAAGGCAATACCAAGAGATTCAATTTTCCATAAACTGCTGCATATAAGTGATTCGAGGAAAAGGGTTTTTCTTTGTCAATGCATCTGTATACGACGTGTATCGAATTTGTAACGAGAATGGATATCAGGGCAACTCAAAAGTGCACAAGATCCAGATGTTGGTGTGTCCTCATTCAAAAAGATTTGCACTTGCCTCCTCTTCTATTAGATTTGCCAACAAAAGTTCTTTCATGTTTATAAAACAATATGACATGTCGAAATAAAGCGGGTTAGCTTTCATTAGTTGATGCCATTAGATGAGAGAAACATACATGCATCCAGATGATGCGATGTAATAACACCTACACAGCAAATTCATGTCTTATCTGTTAACGGGATTACAATCTCGCAGTGCATAAAAAATCGGTTCTTGTCAAGGTTTTGCAAGTCTCAGTTGGCTTCGTTAGTAGGGATTACATGTCCAATTCTGCACAATAGTAACACCAAATACTGTAGGAGTGGATTATTTTTCAAGCAATCGAAAAAGCAGTAAAGCCGCAATGTTAAGGGTGTAGTGTAAAGCACTAGGAAGAATATTAAGGATGGCAATGGGTAGGCTATGGGACGGGTAAAGCAATGCCATACCCATGCCCATGTAGCCAATGGATACAAAAATCTACCCATACCCGTACCCATGGGTATGAAACTTTACCCGTACACATACCCGATGAGTACCCATAATCATTGGGTACCCAACGGGTAGATAAAAAATACACAAGTTATTCATAATTTTACAGTCATCAATAGAACACTTGACAAAAAGCATTTGACGGAGAAGAGGGGATTTTGTGTGATGATGTGAGGCTTAATTACGGGAGTAGTTGTGTAACGCCCACGATGCGGCTATATCTCCCACGTGTCGAAGCACGACTTAGAGCCATAACCGCATTGTAAGCAATGTCGCAAGTGAGGTAATCTTCGCAACAGCCCATGTAATGCATAATGGAAAAGAGGTACATAGTTGGCTTACAATCGCCACGTGACACAATAGCATAAATAACATTACATTCATCCAGATACACTCAAGGTCCGACTACGGAACCAAAATAAAGAATAACCCCAAATGCGACAAAGTCCCCGATCGCCCCAACTAGGCACCACTACTGATCGTCTGGAAAGAAAACATAGTATCGTCCTGAGTCCTCATCGAACTCCCACTTGAGCTCAGTCGAATCTCCTGGAGCGGTATCATCGGTCCCTGCATCTGATTTTGGAAGTAATCTGTGAGTCACGGGGACTCAGCAATCTCACACCCTCGCGATCAAGACTATTTAAGCTTATAGGTAGGTAAAGGCATGAGGTGGAGCTGCAGCAAGCAACTAGCAGATATGGTGGCTAACATACGCAAATGAGAGCAAAAAGAGAAGGCAAAGACACGATCGATAAACTATGATCAAGAAGTGATCCTAGAACAACCTACGATCAAGCATAATTCGAGACCGTGTTCTCTTTCCGGACTCCGCCGAAAAGAGACCATCACGGCCACACACTCTGTTGATTCATTTTAATTAAGTTAAGTTAAGGTTTTCTACAATCGGACATTAACAAATTCCCATCTGCCGATAACCGCGGGCACGGCTTTCGAAAGTTCAAATCCCTGTAGGGGTGTCCCAACTTAGCCCATCACAAGCTCTCACGGTCAACGAAGGATATTCTTTCTCCCAAGACAACCCGATCAGACTCGGAATCCCGGTTACAAGACATCTCGACAATGGTAAAATTAAACCAGCAAAGCCACCCGAATGTGCCGACAAATCCCGATAGGAGCTGCACATATCTCGTTCTCAGGGCACACCGGATTGTCCAAGGTTCCGGTAGGCCAGCCCAGAGTTGCCCCTGGTGACCACCGGCAGCTGACAGGTTGGACCAACACTCAGAGGAGCACTGGCCCGGGGGTTTAAAATAAAGATGACGCTTGAGTCCGCGGAACCCAAGGGAAAAGAGACTAGGTGGCAAATGGTAAAATCGATGTTGGGCCTTGCTGGAGGAGTTTTATTCAAGACGAACTGTCAAGGGGTTCCCATTATAACCCAACCGTGTAACGAACGCAAAATCAAGGAACATAACACCGGTATGACGGAAACTAGGATGGCAAGAGTGGAACAAAACACCACGCATAAGGCCGAGCCTTCCACCCTTTACCAAGTATATAGGTGCATTAAAATAGACAAAATATAATAATGATATCCCAACAATAAACTGAAGGAAATATGCCCTAGAGGCAATAATAAAGTTATTATTCATGCTAGAATTGTATTAACCGGAAACATAATACATGTGTGAATACATAGATAAATAGAGTGTCACTAGTATGCCTCTACTTGACTAGCTCGTTGAATCAAAGATGGTTAAGTTTCCTAGCCATAGACATGAGTTACCATTTGATTAACGGGGTCACATCATTAGAGAATGATGTGATTGACTTGACCCATTCCGTTAGCATGTCACTTGATCATTTAGTTTGTTGCTATTGCTTTCTTCATGACTTATACATGTTCCTATGACTATGAGATTATGCAACTCCCGTTTATCGGGAGGAACACATTGTGTGCTACCAAACGTCACAACGTAACTGGGTGATTATAAAGGTGCTCTACAGGTGTCTCCAGAGGTACTTGTTGGGTTGGCGTATTTCGAGATTAGGATTTGTCACTCCGATTGTCAGAGAGGTATCTCTGGGCCCTCTCGGTAATGCACATCACTTAAGCCTTGCAAGCATTGCAACTAATGAGTTATTTGCGGGATGATGTATTATGGAACGAGTAAAGAGACTTGCCAGTGACGAGATTGAACTAGGTATTGAGATACCGACGATCGAATCTCAGGCAAGTAACATACCAATGACAAAGGGAACAACGTATGTTGTTATGCGGTCTGGCCGATAAAGATCTTCGTAGGAAATGTAGGAGCCAATATGAGCATCCAGGTTCCGCTATTGGTTATTGACCAGAGACGTGTCTCGATCATGTCTACATTATTCTCGAACCCGTAGGGTCCGCACGCTTAACGTTACGATGACAGTTTCATTATGAGTTTATATATTTTGATGTACCGAAGGTTGTTCGGAGTCCCGGATATGATCACGGACATGACGAGGAGTCTCAAAATGGTCGAGACATGAAGATTGATATATTGGAAGCCTATGTTTGGACATCGGAAGTGTTCCGGGTGAAATCGGCATTCTACCGGAGTACCGGGAGGTTACTGGACCCCCCGGTAACCTAATGGGCCTTAATGGGCCTAGTGGAGAAAGTGGAGAGGAGGCCAAGGGGCAGCCGCGCGCCCCTTCCCCCCCAGTCCGAATTGGACAAGGAGGGGTTCGGCGCCCCCTCCTTTTCCTTTTCCCTCTCTCTCCTTCTCCCCCAAGTCCTGGTCCAACATGGAAAGGGGGGAGTCCTACTCCCAGGAGGAGTAGGACTCCTCCTAGCGCCGCGCGCCCCTTGCTTGGCCGCACCTCCTCCCCCTTGCTCCTTTATATACAGGGGCAGGGGGGCACCCCAGACACAAGTTGATCGGTTGATCTCTCCCAGCCGTGCGCGGTGCCCCTCTCCACCATATTCCACCTCGGTCATATAGTAGCGGTGCTTAGGCGAAGCCCGGTGTCGGTAGCAACATCATCACCGTCACCACGCCATCGTGCTGAGGGAACTCTCCCGTGAAGCTCTGCTGGATCGGAGTTCGCGGGACGTCATCGAGCTGAACGTGTGCTGAACTCGGAGGTGCCATGCGTTTGGTACTTGGATCAGTCGGATCATGAAGACGTACGACTACATCAACCGCGTTGTGCTAATGCTTCCACTTTCGGTCTACGAGGGTACATGGACAACACTCTCCCCTCTCGTTGCTATGCATCACCATGATCTTGCGTGTGCGTAGGAAATTTTTTGAAATTACTACGTTCCCCAATAGTGGCATCCGAGCCAGGTTTTATGCGTTGATGTAATATGCACGAGTAGAACACAAGTGAGTTGTGGGCGATATAAGTCATACTGCTTACCAGCATGTCACACTTTGGTTCGGCGGTATTGTTGGATGAAGCGGCCCGGACTGACATTACGTGTACGCTTACGCGAGACTGGTTTTACCGCCGTGCTATGCACACAGGTGACTAGCGGGTGTCAGTTTCTCCAACTTTAGTTGAATCGAGTGTGGCTACGCCCGGCCCTTGAGAAGGTTAAAACAACACTAACTTGACAAACTATCATTGTGGTTTTGATGCGTAGGTAAGAACGGTCCTTACTCAGCCCGTAGCAGCCACGTAAAACTTGCAACAACAAAGTAGAGGACGTCTAACTTGTTTTTGCAGGGCATGTTGTGATGTGATATGGTCTAGACGTGATGAAATATAAGTTGTTGTATAAGATGATCATGTTTTGTTGAAGTTATCGGCAACTGGCAGAAGCCTTATGGTTTTTTATTTATTGCATAAGATGCAAGAACCAAATAATTGCTTTACTTTATCGCTATGCGATAGCAATAGTTGCAAGAGCAATAGTTGGCGAGACGACCATGTGACAACACATTGATATAGATCAAGATGATGGAGATCATGGTGTCATGCCGGTGACGATGGAAATCATGACGATGCTTTGGAGATGGAAATCAAAGGCACAAGATGATGATGGCCATATCATGTCACATATTTTGATTGCATGAGATGTTTATCTTTTATACATCTTACTTTGCTTAGTTATGACGGTAGCATTATAAGATGATCTCTCACTAAATTTCAAGATAAAAGTGTTCTCCCTGAGTATGCACCGTTGCCAAAGTTCGTCGTGCCCAGACACCACGTGATGATCGGGTGTGATAAGCTCTACGTCCATCTACAACGGGTGCAAGTCAGTTTTGCACACGCAGAATACTCAGGTTAAACTTGACGAGTCTAGCATATGCAGATATGGCCTCGGAACACTGAGACCGAAAGGTCGAGCGTGAATCATATAGTTGAATCATATAGTAGGTATGATCAACACAGTGATGTTCACCATTGAAAACTACTCCATTTCACGTGATGATCGGACATGGTTTAGTTGATTTGGATCACGTGATCACTTAGAAGATTAGAGGGATGTATTTCTAAGTGTGAGTTCTTAAGTAATATGATTAATTGCACTTAAATTATCATGAACTTAGTCCTGGTAGTATTAGCATATCTATGTTGTAGATCAATAGCTCGTGTTTAGCTCCCCTGTTTTATTTTTGATATGTTCCTAGAGAAAACTAAGTTGAAAGATGTTAGTAGCAATGATGCGGATTGGATCCGTGATTTGAGGTTTATCATCATTGCTGCACAGAAGAATGATGTCCTTAATGCACCGCTAGGTGACTGACCTATTGCAGGAGTAGATGCAGACGTTATGAACGTTTGGCTAGCTCAATATGATGGCTACTTGATAGTTTAGTGCACCATGCTTAACAGCTTAGAATCGGGATTTCAAAGACGTTTTGAACGTCATGGACCATATGAGATGTTCCAGGAGTTGAAGTTAATATTTCAAGTAAATACCCGAGTTGAGAGATATGAAGTCTCCAACAAGTTCTATAGCTAAAAGATGGAGGAGAATAGCTCAAGCAGTGAGCATGTGCTCAGATTGTCTAGGTACTACAATCGCTTGAATCAAGTGGGAGTTGATCTTCCAGATAAAATAATGATTGACAGAATTCTCTAGTCACCATCACCAAGTTAGTAGAACTTCATGATGAACTATAATATGTAAGGGATAATGGAAATGATTCCCAAGCTCTTTGTGATGCTGAAATCGACGAAGGTAGAAATCAAGAAAAGCATCAAGTGTTGATGGTAAAACCACTAGTTTCAAGTAAAGGGACAAAGGGAAGAAAGGGGAACTTCAAGAAGAACGGCAAACAAGTTGCTGCTCAAGTGAAAAAACCCAAGTCTGGACCTAAGCCTGAAACTGAGTGCTTCTACTGCAAAGGGACTGGTCATTGGAAGCGGAACTACCCCAAGTAATTGGCGGATAAGAAGGATGGCAAAGTGAACATAGGTATATTTGATATACATGTTATTGATGTGTACTTTACTAGTGTTTATAGCAACCCCTCAGTATTTGATACTGGTTCAGTTGCTAAGAGTAGTAACTCGAAATGGGAGTTGCAAAATAAATAGAGACTAGTTAAGGGTGAAGTGACGATGTGTGTTGGAAGTGGTTCCAAGATTGATATGATCATCATCGCACACTCCCTATACTTTCGGGATTAGTGTTGAACCTAAATAAATGTTATTTGGTGTTTGCGTTGAGCATAAATATGATTGGATCATGTTTATTGCAATACGGTTATTCATATAAGTTAGAGAATAATTGTTGTTCTGTTTATATGAATAAAACCTTCTATGGTCATACACCCAATGAAAATGGTTTGTTGGATCTCGATCGTGGTGATACACGTTTTCATAATATTGAAGCTAAAAGATGCAATGTTAATAATGATAGTGCAACTTATTTGTGGCACTGCCGTTTAGGTCATATTGGTGTAAAGCGCATGAAGAAAATCCATGCTGATGGGCTTTTGGAATCACTTGATTATGAATCAGTTGAAGCTTGCAAACCATGCCTCATGGGCAAGATGACTAAGACTCCGTTCTCCGGAACAATGAAGCGAGCAACAGATTTGTTGGAAATCATACATACTGATGTATGTGGTCCGATGAATATTGAGGCTCGCGGCAGGTATCATTATTTTCTGATCTTCGCAGATGATTTGAGCAGATATGAGTATATCTACTTGATGAAACACAAGTCTAAAATATTTGAAAAGTTCAAAGAATTTCAGAGTGAAGTGGAGAATCATCGTAACAAAAATAAAGTTTCTACGATATGATCGCAGAAGTAAAATATTTGAGTTACGAGTTTGGCCTTCAGTTAAAACAATGTGAAATAGTTTCACTACTCACGCCACCTGGAACACCACAGTGTAATGGTGTGTCCGAACGTCGTAATCATACTTTACTAGATATGGTGCGATCTATGATGTCTCTTACAGATTTACCACTATCATTTTGGGGTTATGATTTAGAGACGGCTGCATTCACGTTAAATAGGGCACCATCGAAATCCGTTGAGACGACGCCTTACGAACCGTGGTTTGGCAAGAAACCAAAGTTGTCGTTTCTGAAAGTTTGGGCTTGCGATGCTTATGTGAAAAAGCTTCAACCTGATAAGCTCGAACCCAAATCGGAGAAATGTGTCTTCATAGGATACCCAAAGGAAACTGTTGGGTACACCTTCTATCACAGATCCGAAGGCAAGATTTTCGTTGCTAAGAATGGATCCTTTCTAGAGAAGGAGTTTCTCTCGAAAGAAGTGAGTGGGAGGAAAGTAGAACTTGATGAGGTAACTGTACCTACTCCCTTGTTGGAAAGTAGTACATCACAGAAAACGGTCTCCGTGACACCTACACCAATTAGTGAGGAAGCTAATGATAATGATCATGAAACTTCAGATGAAGTTACTACCGAACCTCGTAGATCAACCAGAATAAGATCCGCACCAGAGTAGTATGGTAATCCTGTTCTGGAAGTCATGCTACTAGATCATGATGAACCTACGAACTATGAAGAAGCGATGGTGAGCCCAGATTCCGCAAAATGGCTAGAATCCATGAAATCTGAGATGGGATCCATGTATGAGAACAAAGTATGGACTTTGGTTGACTTGCCCGTTGATCAGCAAGCAATTGAGAATAAATGGATCTTCAAGAAGAAGACTGACGCTGACGGTAATGTTACTGTCTACAAAGCTCGACTTGTTGCAAAAGGTTTTCGACAAGTTCAAAGTGTTGACTATGATGAGAGTTTCTCACACGTATCTATGCTTAAGTCTATCCGAATCATGTTAGCAATTGCCTCTTTTTATGATTATGAAATTTGGCAGATGGATGTCAAAACTGCATTCCTGAGTGGATTTCTGGAAGAAGAGTTGTATATGATGCAACCGGAAGGTTTTGTCGATCCAAAGGGAGCTAACAAAGTGTGCAAGCTCCAGCGATCCATTTATGGACTGGTGCAAGCCTCTCGGACTTGGAATAAACGCTTTGATAAGTTGATCAAATCATATAGTTTTATACAGACTTGCGGTGAAGCCTGTATTTACAAGAAAGTGAGTGGGAGCACTACAACATTTTTGATAAGTATATGTGTATGACATATTGTTGATCGGAGATAATGTAGATTTATTCTGCAAAGCATAAAGGAATGTTTGAAAGGAATTTTTCAAAGAAAGACCTCGGTGAAGCTGCTTACACATTGAGCATCAAGATCTATAGAGTTAGATCAAGACGCTTGATAAGTTTTTCAATGAGTACATACCTTGACAAGATTTTGAAGTAGTTCAAAATGGAACAGTCAAAGAAGGAGTTCTTGCCTGTGTTACAAAGGTGTGAAGTTGAGTAAGACTCAAAACCCGACCACGACAGAAGATAGAGAGAGAATGAAAGTCATTCCCTATGCCTCAGCCATAGGTTCTATAAAGTATGCCATGCTGTATACCAGACCTATTGTATACCCCGCCCTGAGTTTGGCAAGGGAGTACAATAGTGATCTAGGATTAGATCACTAGACATTGGTCAAAATTATCCTTAGTGGAATAAGGATATGTTTCTCGATTATGGAGGTGACAAAAGGTTCGTCGTAAAAGGTTACATCGATGCAAGTTTTGACACTAATCTAGATGACTCAAAGTCTTAATCTGGATACATATTGAAAGTGGGAGCAATTAGCTAGAGTAGCTTAGTGCAAAACATTGTTGACATCGAAATTTGCAAAATACTTATGAATCTGAATGTGGCAGACCCGTTGACTAAACTTCTCTCACAAACAAAACATGATCACACCTTAGTACTCTTTAGGCGTTAATCACATAACGATGTGAACTAGATTATTGAATCTAGTAAACCCTTTGGGTGTTGGTCACATGACGATGTGAACTATGGGTGTTAATCACATAGTGATGTGAACTATTGATGTTAAATCACATGGTGATGTGAACTAGATTATTGACTCTTGTGCAAGTGGGAGACTGAAGGAAATATGCCCTAGAGGCAATAATAAAGTTATTATTTATTTCCTTATTTCATGATAAATATTTATTATTCATGCTAGAATTGTATTAACCGGAAACATAATACATGTGTGAATACATAGACAAACAGAGTGTCACTAGTATGCCTCTACTTGACTAGCTCGTTGAATCAAAGATGGTTAAGTGTCCTAGCCATAGACATGAGTTGTCATTTGATTAACGGGGTCACATCATTAGAGAATGATGTGATTGACTTGACCCATTCCGTTAGCATATCACTTGATCGTTTAGTTTGTTGCTATTGCTTTCTTCATGACTTATACATGTTCCTATGACTATGAGATTATGCAACTCCCATTTACCGAAGGAACACTTTGTGTGCTACCAAACGTCACAATGTAACTGGGTGATTATAAAGGTGCTCTACAGGTGTCTCCAAAGGTACATGTTGGGTTGGCGTATTTCGAGATTAGGATTTGTCACTCCGATTGTCAGAGAGGTATCTCTGGGCCCTCTCGGTAATGAACATCACTTAAGCCTTGCAAGCATTGCAACTAATGAGTTAGTTGCGGGATGATGTATTATGGAACGAGTAAAGAGACTTGCCGGTAACGAGATTGAACTAGGTATTGAGATACCGACGATCGAATCTCGGGCAAGTAACATACCGATGACAAAGGGAACAACGTATGTTGTTATGCGGTCTGACTGATAAAGATCTTCGTAGAAAATGTAGGAGCCAAATGAGCATCCAGGTTCCGCTATTGGTTATTGACCAGAGACATGTCTCGGTCATGTCTACATTGTTCTCGAACCCGTAGGGTCCGCACGCTTAACGTTACGGTGACAGTGTCATTATGAGCTTATATATTTTGATGTACCGAAGGTTGTTCGGAGTCTCGGATATGATCACGGACATGACGAGGAGTCTCGAAATTGTCGAGACATGAAGATTGATATATTGGAAGCCTATGTTTGGACATCGGAAGTGTTCCGGGTGAAATCAGCATTTTACCGAAGTACCGGGAGGTTACCGGAACCCCCCGGTAACCTAATAGGCCTTAATGGGCCTAGTGGAGGAAGTGGAGAGGAGGGCAGCCACGTGCCCCTTCCCCCCAGTCCGAATTGGACAAGGAGGGGGATCGGCGCCCCCCCCCCTTTTCCTTTTCCCTCTCTCTCCTTCTCCCCCAAGTTCTAGTCCAACATGGAAAGGGGGGAAGTCCTACTCCCAGGAGGAGTAGGACTCCTCCTGGTGCGCCCCTTGCTTGGCCGCACCTCCTCCCCCTTGCTCCTTTATATACAGGGGCAGGGGGACACCCCAGACACAAGTTGATCAGTTGATCTCTCCCAGCCGTGTGCGGTGCCCCCTCCACCATATTCCACCTCGGTCATTGTTGGGGAACGTAGTAATTTCAAAATTTTCCTACGCTCACGCAAGATCATAGTGATGCATAGCAACGAGAGGGGGAGAGTGTGATCTACGTACCCTTGTAGATCGACAACGGAAGCGTTAACTTGGTTGATGTAGTCGTACGTCTTCACGGCCCGACCGATCAAGCACCGAAACTACGGCACCTCCGAGTTCTAACACACGTTCAGCTCGATGACGATCCCCGGACTCCGATCCAGCAAAGTGTCGGGGAAGAGTTCCGTCAGCGCGACGGCGTGGTGACGATCTTGATGTACTACCATCGCAGGGCTTCGCCTAAGCACGGCTACAATATGACCGAGGTGGAATATGGTGGAGGGGGGCACCGCACACGGCTAAGGAACGATCACGAAGATCAACTTGTGTCTATGGGGTGCCCCTTGCCTCAGTATATAAAGGATGGAGGAGGAGGAGGCCGGCCAAGGCAATTGGTGCGGCCAGGATGTGGAGTCCTACTAGGACTCCAAGTCCTAGTAGGAGTCCACCAAGAGGGGAGGAAGGGAGAAGGAAGTGGAGGAGAAGGAAAGGTGGCCGGCCCCCTTTTCCCTAGTCCAATTCGGACTAGAGGGGAGGGGGGCGCAGCAGCCCCTTGGCCCTTTTTCCTCTTCCCACTAAAGCCCATCAAGGCCCATTGCTTCTCCCGTAACTACCCGGTACTCCGAAAAATACTCGAATCACTCGGAACCTTTCCGATGTCCGAATATAGTCGTCCAATATATCGATCTTTACGTCTCGACCATTTCGAGACTCCTCGTCATGTCCCTGATCTCATCCGGGACTCCGAACTCCTTCGGTACATCAAAACTCATAAACTCATAATATAACTGTCATCGAAACCTTAAGCGTGCGGACCCTACGGGTTCGAGAACAATGTAGACATGACCGAGACACGTCTCCGGTCAATAACCAATAGCGGGACCTAGATGCCCATATTGGCTCCTATATATTCTACGAAGATCTTTATCGGTCAGACCGCATAACAACATACGTTGTTCCCTTTGTCATCGGTATGTTACTTGCCCGAGATTCGATCGTCGGTATCTCAATACCTAGTTCAATCTCGTTACCGGCAAGTCTCTTTACTCGTTCCGTAATACATCATCCCGCAACTAACTCATTAGTTGCAATGCTTGCAAGGCTTAAGTGATGTGCATTACCGAGAGGGCCCAGAGATACCTCTCCGACAATCGGAGTGACAAATCCTAATCTCAAAATACGCCAACCCAACATGTACCTTTGGAGACACCTGTAGAGCACCTTTATAATCACCCAGTTACGTTGTGACGTTTGGTAGCACACAAAGTGTTCCTCCGGCAAACGGGAGTTGCATAATCTCATAGTCATATGAACATGTATAAGTCATGAAGAAAGCAATAGCAACATACTAAACGATCGGGTGCTAAGCTAATGGAATGGGTCATGTCAATCAGATCATTCAACTAATGATGTGATCCCGTTAATCAAATAACAACTCTTTGTCCATGGTTAGGAAACATAACCATCTTTGATTAACGAGCTAGTCAAGTAGAGGCATACTAGTGACACTCTGTTTGTCTATGTATTCACACATGTATTATGTTTCCGATTAATACAATTCTATCATGAATAATAAGCATTTATCATGATATAAGGAAATAAATAATAACTTTATTATTGCCTCTAGGGCATATTTCCTTCAGTCTCCCATTTGCACTAGAGTCAATAATCTAGATCACATCGCCATGTGATTTAACATCGATAGTTCACATCATCATGTGATTAACACCCATAGTTCACATCGCCATGTGACCAACACCCAAAGGGTTTACTAGATTCAGTAATCTAGTTCACATTGCTATGTGATTAACACCCAAAGAGTACTAAGGTGTGATCATGTTTTGCTTGCGAGAGAATCTTAGTCAACGGATCTGCCACATTCAGATCCGCATGTATTTTGCAAATTTCCATGTCAACAATGCTCTGCATGGAGCTACTCTAGCTAATCGCTCCCACTTTCAATATGTATCTAGACCGAGACTTAGAGTCATCTAGATTAGTGTCAAAACTTGCATCGGCGTAACCCTTTACGACGAACCTTTTTTCACTTCCATAATCGAGAAACATATCCTTATTCCACTAAGGATAATTTTGACCGCTGTCCAGTGATCTACTCCTAGATCACTATCGTACTCCCTTGCCAAACTCAGTGGTAGGGCATACAATAGATCTGGTATACAGCATGGCATACTTTATAGAACCTATGACCAAGGCATAGGGAATGACATTCATTCTCTTTCTATCTTCTGCCGTGGTCGGGCTTTGAGTCTTACTCAATTTCACACCTTGTAACATAGGCAAGAAACTCTTTCTTTGACTGTTCCATTTTGAACTACTTCAAAATCTTGTCAAGGTATGTATTTATTGAAAAAACTTATCAAGCATCTTGATCTATCTCTATAGATCTTGATGCTCAATATGTAAGCATCTTCACCGAGGTCTTTCTTTGAAAAACTCCTTTCAAACACTCCTTTATGCTTTGCAGAATAATTCTACATTATTTCCGATCAACAATATGTCATTCACATATACTTATCAGAAATGCTGTAGTGCTCCCACTCACTTTCTTGTAAATACAGGCTTCACCACAAGTCTGTATAAAACTATATGCTTTGATCAACTTATCAAAGCGTATATTCCAACTCCGAGATGCTTACACCAGTCCATAGATGGATCGCTGGAGTTTGCACATTTTGTTAACACCTTTAGGATTGACAAAAACTTCTGTTTGCATCATATACAACTCTTCTTTAAGAAATCCATTAAGGATTGCAGTTTTGTTATCCATTTGCCAGATTTCATAAAATGCGGCAATTGCTAACATGATTCGGACAGATTTAAGCATAGATACGAGTGAGAAACTCTCATCGTAGTCAACACCTTGAACTTGTCGAAAACCTTTTGCGACAATTCTAGCTTTGTAGATAGTAACACTACTATCAGCGTCCGTCTTCCTCTTGAAGATCCATTTATTCTCAATTGCTTGCCGATCATCAGGCAAGTCAACCAAAGTCCATACTTTGTTCTCATACATGGATCCCATCTCAGATTTCATGGCCTCAAGCCATTTTGCGGAATCTGGGCTCATCATCGCTTCCTCATAGTTCGCAAGTTCGTCATGGTCTAGTAACATGACTTCCAGAACAGGATTACAGTATCACTCTGGTGCGTATCTCACTCTGGTTTACCTGCGAGATTCGGTAGTAACTTGATCTGAAGTTACATGATCATCATCATTAGCTTCCTCACTAATTGGTGTAGTAGTCACAGTAACAGATTTCTGTGATGAACTACTTTTTAATAAGGGAGAAGGTACAATTACCTTATCAAGTTTTTACTTTCCTCCCACTCACTTCTTTCGAGAGAAACTCCTTCTCCAGAAAGTTTCCGAACTTAGCAACAAAAGTCTTGCCTTCGGATCTGTGATAGAAGGTGTATCCAATAGTTTCCTTTGGATATCCTATGAAGATTTACTTCTCCGATTTGGGTTCGAGCTTATCATGTTGAAACTTTTTCACATAAGCATCGCAGTCCCAAACTTTAAGAAACGACAGCTTAGGTTTCTTGCCAAACCATAGTTCACACGGTGTCATCTCAACGGATTTAGATGGTGCCCTATTTAACGTGAATGCAGCTGTCTCTAATGCATAACCCTAAAATGATAGTGGTAGATCGGTAAGAGACATCATAGATCACACTATATCTAATAAAGTACGGTTATGACGTTCGGACACACCATTACACTATGGTGTTCCAGGTGGCGTGAGTAGTGAAACTATTTCACATTGTTTTAATTGAAGACCAAACTCGTGACTCAAATATTTTACCTCTGCGATCATATCGTAGAAACTTTTATTTTCTTGTCACGATGATTTTCCACTTCACTCTGAAATTCTTTGAACTTTTCAAATGTTTCAGACTTATGTTTCATCAAGCAGATATACCCATATCTGCTCAAATCATATGTGAAGGTCAGAAAATAACGATACCCGCCGCGAGCTTCAACACTCATCGGATCGCATACATCAGTATGTATTATTTCCAATAAGTCAGTTGCTCGCTCCATTGTTCCGGAGAACAGAGTCTTTAGTCATCTTGCCCATAAGGCATGGTTCGCAAGCACCAAGTGATTCATAATCAAGTGATTCCAAAATCCCATCAGCATGGAGTTTCTTCATGCGCTTTACACCAATATGACCTAAACGGCAGTGCCACAAATAAGTTGCACTCTCATTATTAACTTTGCATCTTTTGGTTTCAACATTATGAATATGTGTATCACTACGATCGAGATCCAATGAACTTGTCTCATTGGGTGTATGACCATCAAAGGTTTTATTCATGTAAACAGAACAACAATTATTCTCCGACTTTAATGAATAACCGTATTGCAATAAACATGATCAAATCATATTCATGCTCAACGCAAAAACCAAATAACACTTATTTAGGTTCAACACTAATCCCGAAAGTATAGGGGAGTGTGCGATGATGATCATATCAATCTTGGAACTACTTCCAACACACATCGTCACTTCATCCTTAACTAGTCTCTGATTATTCTGCAACTCCTGTTTCTAGTTACTACTCTTAGCAACTGATCCAGTATCAAATACTGAGGGGTTGCTATAAACACTAGTAAAGTACACATCAATAACATGTATATCAAATATACCTTTGTTCACTTTGCCATCCTTCCTATCCGCCAAATACTTGGGGCAGTTCCACTTCCAGTGACCAGTCCCTTTGCAGTAGAAGCACTTAGTCTCAGGCTTAGGACCAGACTTGGGCTTCTTCACTTGAGCAGCAACTTGCTTGCCGTTCTTCTTGAAGTTCCCCTTCTTCCCTTTGCCCTTTTCTTGAAACTAGTGATCTTGTCAACCATCAACACTTGATGCTCTTTCTTGATTTCTACCTTCACCGATTTCATCATCATGAAAAGCTCGGGATTCGTTTTCGTCATCCCTTGCATACTATAGTTCATCATGAAGTTCTACTAACTTGGTGATGGTGACTAGAGAATTCTATCAATCACTATCTTATCTGGAAGATTAACTCCCACTTGATTCAAGCGATTGCAGTACCCAGACAATCTGAGCACATGCTCACTAGTTGAGCGATTCTCCTCCATCTTTTAGCTATAGAACTTGTTGGAGACTTCATATCTCTCAACTCGGGTATTTGCTTGAAATATTAATTTCAACTCCTGGAACATCTCATATGTTCCATGACGTTCAAAACGTCTTTGAAGTCCCGTTTCTAAGCCATTAAGCATGGTGCACTAAACTATCAAGTAGTCATCATATTGAGCTATCCAAACGTTCATAACGTCTGCATCTGCTCCTGCAATAGGTCCGTCACCTAGCGGTGCATCAAGGACATAATTCTTCTGTGCAGCAATGAGGATAAACCTCAGATCACGGATCCAATCCGCATCATTGCTACTAACATCTTTGAACACAATTTTCTCTAGGAACATATCAAAATAAACACAGGGAAGCAACAACGCGAGCTATTGATCTACAACATAATTTGCAAAATACTACTAGGACTAAGTTCATGATAAATTTAAGTTCAATTTAATCATATTACTTAAGAACTCCCACTTAGATAGACATCCCTCTAATCCTCTAAGTGATCACGTGATCCAAATCAACTAAACCATGTCCGATCATCACGTGAGATGGAGCAGTTTCATTGGTGAACATCACTATGTTGATCATATCTACTATATGATTCACGCTCGACTTTTCGGTCTCCGTGTTCCGAGGCCATATCTGTATATGCTTGGCTCGTCAAGTATAACCTGAGTATTCCGCGTGTGCAACTGTTTTGCACCCGTTGTATTTGAACGTAGAGCCTATCACACCCGATCATCACGTGGTGTCTCAGCACGAAGAACTTTCGCAACAGTGCATACTCAGGGAGAACACTTCTTGATAATTAGTGAGAGATCATCTTAAAATGCTACCGTCAAACTAATCAAAAATAATATGTATAAAAGATAAACATCATATGCAATCAAAATATGTGACCTGATATGGCCATCATCATCTTGCTTCTTTGATCTCCATCTCCAAAGTACTGTCATGATCTATATCGTCACCGGCATGACACCATGATCTTCATCATCTTGATCTATATCAATGTGTCGTCACGTGGTCGTCTCGCCAACAATTGCTCTTGCAACTATTGCTATCGCATAGCGATAAAGTAAAGCAATTATTGGGCGCTTGCATCTTATGCAATAGAAAGACAACCATAAGGATTTTGCCAGTTGCCGATAACTTCAACAAAACATGATCATCTCATACAACAACTTATATCTCATCACGTCTTGACCATATCACATCACAACATGCCCTGCAAAAACAAGTTAGACGTCCTCTACTTTGTTGTTGCAAGTTTTACGTGGCTGCTACGGGCTTAGCAAGAACCGTTCTTACCTACGCATCAAAAACCACAACGATAGTTTATCAAGTTGGTGCTGTTTTATCCTTCACAAGGACCGGGCGTAGCCACACTCGGTTCAACTAAAGTTGGAGAAACTGTCACCCGCAAGCCACCTATGTGCAAAGCACGTCGGGAGAACCGGTCTCGCGTAAGCGTACGCGTAATGTCGGTCCGGGCCGCTTCGTCCAACAATACCGCCGAACCAAAGTATGACATGCTGGTAAGCAGTATGACTTATATCGCCCACAACTCACTTGTGTTCTACTCGTGCATATAACATCAACATATAAAACCTAGGCTCTGATACCACTGTTGGGGAACGTAGTAATTTCAAAATTTTCCTACGCTCACGCAAGATCATAGTGATGCATAGCAACGAGAGGGGGAGAGTGTGATCTACGTACCCTTGTAGATCGACAACAGAAGCGTTAACTTGGTTGATGTAGTCGTATGTCTTCACGGCCCGATCGATCAAGCACCAAAACTACGGCACCTCCGAGTTCTAGCACATGTTCAGCTCGATGACGATCCCCGGACTCCGATCCAGCAAAGTGTCGGGGAAGAGTTCCGTCAGCGCGATGGCGTGGTGACGATCTTGATGTACTACCGTCGCAGGGCTTCGCCTAAGCACCGCTACAATATGACCGAGGTGGAATATGGTGGAGGGGGGCACCGCACACGGCTAAGGAACGATCACGAAGATCAAATTGTGTCTATGGGGTGCCCCTTGCCTCAGTATATAAAGGATGGAGGAGGAGGAGGCCGGCCAAGGCAATTGGTGCGGCCAGGATGTGGAGTCCTACTAGGACTCCAAGTCCTAGTAGGAGTCCACCAAAAGGGGAGGAAGGGAGAAGGAAGTGGAGGAGAAGGAAAGGTGGCCGGCCCCCTTTTCCCTAGTCCAATTCGGACTAGAGGGGAGGGGGGGGGTGCAGCAGCCCCTTGGCCCTTTTTCCTCTTCCCACTAAAGTCCATCAAGGCCCATTGCTTCTCCCGTAACTACCCGGTACTCCGAAAAATACTCGAATCACTCGGAACCTTTCCGATGTCCGAATATAGTCGTCCAATATATCGATCTTTACGTCTCGACCATTTCGAGACTCCTCGTCATGTCCCTGATCTCATCCGGGACTCTGAACTCCTTCGGTACATCAAAACTCATAAACTCATAATATAACTGTCATCGAAACCTTAAGCGTGCGGACCCTACGGTTTCGAGAACAATGTAGACATGACCGAGACACGTCTCCGGTCAATAACCAATAGCGGGACCTGGATGCCCATATTGGCTCCTACATATTCTACGAAGATCTTTATCGGTCAGACCGCATAACAACATACGTTGTTCCCTTTGTCATCGGTATGTTACTTGCCCGAGATTCGATCGTCGGTAGCTCAATACCTAGTTCAATCTCGTACCGGCAAGTCTCTTTACTCGTTCCGTAATACATCATCCCGCAACTAACTCATTAGTTGCAATGCTTGCAAGGCTTAAGTGATGTGCATTACCGAGAGGGCCCAGAGATACCTCTCCGACAATCGGAGTGACAAATCCTAATCTCAAAATATGCCAACCCAACATGTACCTTTGGAGACACCTGTAGAGCACCTTTATAATCACCCAGTTACGTTGTGACGTTTGGTAGCACACAAAGTGTTCCTCCGGCAAACGGGAGTTGCATAATCTCATAGTCATAGGAACATGTATAAGTCATGAAGAAAGCAATAGCAACATACTAAATGATCGGGTGCTAAGCTAATGGAATGGGTCATGTCAATCAGATCATTCAACTAATGATGTGATCCCGTTAATCAAATAACAACTCTTTGTCCATGGTTAGGAAACATAACCATCTTTGATTAACGAGCTAGTCAAGTAGAGGCATACTAGTGACACTCTGTTTGTCTATGTATTCATACATGTATTATGTTTCCGATTAATACAATTCTAGCATGAATAATAAACATTTATCATGATATAAGGAAATAAATAATAACTTTATTATTGCCTCTAGGGCATATTTCCTTCAGTCATATCGTAGCGGTGCTTAGGCGAAGCCCTGTGTCGGTAGCAACATCATCACCGTCACCACGCCGTCATGCTGATGGAACTCTCCCGTGAAGCTCTACTGGATCGGAGTTCGCGGGACGTCATCGAGCTGAACGTGTGCTGAACTCGGAGGTGCCGTGCGTTCGGTACTTCGGTCGGATCGTGAAGACGTACGACTACATCAACCGCGTTGTGCTAACGCTTCCGCTTTCGGTCTACGAGGGTATGTGGACAACACTCTCCCCTCTCGTTGCTATGCATCACCATGATCTTGTGTGTGCGTAGGAATTTTTTTGAAATTACTATGTTCCCCAACATAAACATGTTCCAACAAGGAATAAACTCCAATCTTCACCTGCAACTAGCAACGCTATAAGAGGGTCTGAGCAAAGCGGTAACATAGCCAAACAACGATTTGCTAGGACAAGGTGGGTTAGAGGTTTGACATGGAATATGGGTGGCATGATAAGAAAGTGGTAGGTATCGTAGCATAGGCATAGCAATAGAGCGAGCATCTAGCAAGCAAAGATAGAAGTGATTTCGAGGGTATGGTCATCTTGCCTGCAAAGTTCTCCGAGTTGACGTTAGCTTGATCCTCGTAAACGTACTCAACGGGCTCCTCGATCACGTACTCGTCTCCCGGCTCTACCCAAAGCAAGAACACAAGCAAAGGGAGACACAATCAACCACGTGCAATGCACAAGCAACATGATGCAAAACATGGCATGGTATGCGGGATGCGGTATGCGATGCATATGCATGATTCGGAAAAGGAATGATTGAACTTGGCCTCAAATTGGAAATCCAAGAGTGCCACTAGAAAGAGGAGTTGATTTCGATCGAAATCGATATAAAGATCACCGGAATCGGATGCACGTTTTGCAAATGGCAAACAAAACAAATATGGCACAAAGCTGTGATTAACAGCACGAGGCCACCTAAATGCATCAAGAACAAGCTACTGCACTCTAACATAGCAACAAAAAATATGGCAGGGATCCACTCAAGATGCTTGACAAAAGATGAACACTGAGCTACGGCTAATTTACTCAATAGCAGGTTCAAATAAGCATGGCAAAAGTGCAAAAGATATCAGGTTACAGACTTAGTAAAATTAACAACATGGCAGAAATTTAACATCAGGAAGCAATGTTTAGAGCAAGATAACAACATGCTACAGGAGCATATCATGGCAAAGCAAGGCATGGTATGAAGCTACTCAAAGCATACAACAAAAGTCCCTTACTGACCACAAGCCAAAAGGGATCAGAAAATACAATGGCAACCATGTGAACATAGTAATTATCGTTAACAGATTCAGACTTAGTAGAAAACTGGAACATGGCAAAACAGATATTAAGTAGGCATGTTTACGAGCTCGATGCACTCACCAGAAGGCATTGCATGACAAACTAAGCATACACCCAACAATTAGACATGACATAGAAGCTAAACATGGCAAGAACAACAACATAGCATGCATGGATCAACTACAACAAGCTCGGCAAAAATGCTTAACACGTAAACATTCTGCCAGGAACATTTTATAGCAAAAGTAGAGCTCGATTGAGTCAAGCTAGGGTGCTCCATAATTGCAAATAAAGATATGGATGGATAGAGCACAACAATACATACAAAACATCCTTACTGATCATGCTCAGAAGAGGCATGGATCACTCTGTAGCAACATGAATACAAGGCATAAAAATATTGACAGGACAAAGACTTAGAATATTTCTAAGTCCCTGAAATCAGCAACATTACTAGGGCTACTTTGCATGCTTGTGCTAGTCACCACAGAGATCAAAAAAATACATGGCATACACCCCTGTAAAGATGGCATGGCATACTTCAAAACATATGTAGGGCTCAAGTTCATAGGAGGCACACATCAATCATGGCAAAAATGACAAATGACCAATTACTGATATGAATCTGAAACTAACAGAAACTAGCACACTTCCAACAATATTTAGAGAATCAACATGAGCTCAAATGAACATGATACAATGAGATGAAATGAAGTACTCGTCAGACGAACAATTTGATATGCTACACACCCAAAACGGAGCCACGGATGCAGAGTTATGGCATGATGAAAAATGCATAAATTACTGGAAATTAGGGCAAAAGTCAACCGAGGTTAGGGTTTCAGATCTAGATCCGGATCGGCCGGGCGCGGACTTCGAGGTTCGCCGACCGGAGTTACTGTAGATGGCGGCCGGAGTCGAGGAGGAGGGAGGAGAGGTCGCCCGGGGCTTCAGAGGTCGCCGAAGGCGACACGGCGGCACGGCGGCGAGGTC
>NC_057803.1:540972871-540999509 GCF_018294505.1 Triticum aestivum | reverse complement strand
GATGTGGGGCGGAGCGGGGCCACGTGGCGGCGGGCGATTGGCGGTGGCGGTTGTGTCCGGCGCGCCCGGACGTGTCCGGCGTGCTGAGGAAGAAGGGGGCTAGGGTTAGGGTGCGAAATGTTCCGAAATTTTCGGGGGAGGAGACCTTTTTATAGGTAGGAAGAGTTAGGAGGCTCCAAATTGAGCACGGTTTTCGGCCATGCGATCGTGATCGAACGATCTAAATGATGGAGGAGGTTTAGGTGGGTTTTGGGCCACTTTGAAGGGGTGTTGGACTGCAACACACACGAGGCCTTTTCGGTCCCTCGGTTAACCGTTGGAGTATCAAACGAAGTCCAAATGACACGAAACTTGACAGGCGGTCTACCGGTAGTAAATCAAGGCCGCTTGTCAAGCCTCGGTCCAATCCGAAAACGTTTAACACCCGCACGCGAAAAGAGGTAGAAAGGAACACCGGAGGACATAGGAGCACCGGAATGCAAAACGGACAACGGGGAAAATGCTTGGATGCATGAGACGAACACGTATGCAAATGCGATGCACATGATGACATGATATGAGATGCATGACAAAGACAAAAGCACACGAAGACAAAAACCCGACAACGAGAAAATAACATAACTTAGTGCCGGAAATGGCAAGAGTTGGAATACAAATATGGCAAGTTACATACGGGGTGTTACAAGTTGGGTCGCCCAGCTCCTTTGACGCTATCGACCTTTGCGCATATGTTGGAGCTCCATGAGTAAGGTCAACATGTCAGTATAAATGGGTAGGGTATGGGTATATCCATGGCCACAAGGCTATATCTGTACGCCACCTATGATTTAACAGGTAGGGTATGGATACTATCCATGTGTATAAAATTATGACCATACCCTGGCCATGCGGGTACGGTATCCACGGGTACTCGTACCCATGGGTAAAATTGCCATCCTTAAAGAATATGAGGTATTTGTGAACATGTGATCACTTAGATTAAAAAGAATTGTTTCACAGTACCAACATACAAAAGAATAGGAAACATTTATTTTTTGAAGTAGGGTAAGTATGACATAATGTGCTCATCGTATCAGATGGAGTTGAAGGAGCCGAGAGCTAGAGAGTTAATGAATAGGCCCCGAGTCCACCTAATCCGCGTGACGCAAAAAACACACACGTATTTATAGACTTAAATGTTAATATGAAAAGTATAGATTCCTCGTGAACAACATCAAATCACATGAAAGATGTATAATTAGCATGTTATTATGCCATCAAGGATCTCAGACTCGTTTTTCATAAAAATTCAAAAAGAGGTCCAAGTGAATTGTAAAATTCCTACACTTTTCCTTTGATACCGAAATAAAAGGAAGATCTCTTTCATTTTTTCCTTTATTACATTCCTTTGAACCAAAAAGGTTCGAATAATAGCATCATAAGAAAAATTTATATTCCTATATGCTTCTCCACTTTTTCTTTTAACCAAAGGAGACCTTACAAGACACTCATATAACATAAATTTAAAGAATGTTATTATGCCACTAAGGATTTTAACCAAAGGCTCGAGCGTTTTTTTTTGAATTTCTGCGCTTTTCTTTAAAAAAACTGAGATGGCTTTATTTTTTTCCTTCACTTTCCCTTTGCCCCATTACTTTTGAACCAGTGAAATCTCTATTTCTAAATCTTTTCTCCACTTTTCCTTTGAGTCGAAGGTGGTCCGTGTGGGATCATTGTATTCTTCCTCCCTGTATCTTCGCTCGTTCGCCACTCTGTTTCAGTGAGAAAAAACCAGCTCCCACGCGCGCATCCGTCGACCCGCTGCCCCGGCGTCCCCCTCGCCGGCCCGATGGCCAACCCGCGCCTCCTCCTCCGCAGGATCCTCTGCGTCGCCGCCGCCGCCGCCTTCCTCTCTGCCCCCGTCTCCGCCATCCGGTGAGTGAGATCCGTTCCCCGCAAACCCCCCGCCTCCCCTGTCCAGCGTCGCATCCTGGAAATGCGAGTGCTCTCATCGTCGCCACCCGCAGCTCTAAACTATTTCGAAATCCATCCGTATCCGTGGTAGTTCTTCCGTGTTTGCTGCGGCCTGGCACGGGACTTGGGAGCCTCACCAGTTGCTCCGCGGCTCTAAATTACTTGATTAATTACATGCTCGTTGCTGTCTGTGATTATGTTTCTGGAACGAGGCCTCATGCTCGATTATGTTTGTGGAATTACGCCTCATGTTTGATTATGGTTTGTGGAATTTTAATTGTGGGGTTGGGATCCTGGACTATGTTTGGCGCAATTATGCTTTCTGCTCAACACATTGCTACACCATGGTGTGTATGTTTTCATTTTCTTGGTTTTTATTTACTGTCACAATGTCAGAAGAAATGATTATATCAGATACTTTTAAGTGATGAGCTAAATATATGGTAATTACTCTATTCAAATGGTGCTCTGTGCCGGGGCAAAGGTTTCACTGCACATCCCACCATGAGTCCATGATTATCAATGTTTCTCCATTCTAGTGTTAGTACAGTTCCAGATGCAAGCTTGACATACGGATGTTATTCACTAAATCTGAAGCCACAACTTGATTGCAAGTCTTGTTCAGGAAGGACATTGGTTTTGCTGCACCCATCATATGCAGGACAACTGTTCAAGGACGGCATTTGATATCAGATGATAACGGTAATACACCTGTGCCTCTCTCCTGCTTAGATATACCGTGTTGTAAACTTATGCTCCCTTGTGAACACATTCTTTTAGGTTATGTATGTTCTGCCCTTTCGATTGATCCATGGTCTCGCTGCTGCCCACAAACAGGAGAACGCTTCTCCTGTCAGTGAGTTTCTTACCTTTTGTTGCACAAATGTCGTAGAAAGATGGCAACACTAAAAATCTAACACAGTTCATCGCACCATGCAGGGGCTGCAACCTTGATTCGCAGTGCTGCAACTCTTACGAGTATTGTGTTTCTTGCTGCTTGAATCCTTCTATGGTAAATCTTACATTCTTACTAGCAGTACTGGATTTGGCATAGGAAGATTGAAAGAAATGAGTTATTTCCTGTGTTATTTACTCATCCTTTTGACAGACCAAGGAAGCAGATGTTCTGAAGTTGAAGGTAGCTAAGCCAGTCACTGCTGGTAAGATTTTTGTAGTTATTGTTTGGTGTATCTTGAGAACTTTAATGTGTCAGAAGAAGTTTACACTTTATTATCCTCTAGGAACTTACGCCAATATCTTCGATTTCTGCATGGGAAGATGCCGCCATAGTTCTGCAAGCGTGGTATGCGTTCTTTCTTAGCGTGCAAATATAAGGCCAAAATCACTGTTTTGTCCTTTCTAATGAAGTTTAGCACTAATTGACCCCAATTGGAAAAACAATTCGCGATCTGACCCTTTTAGGAAACACCACCCACCGTGGCGTATTGTTTACACAGAAAATGCCATGGTCAACGGCGTTTGCGCTCTGAACCATGCCTGGCTGATCTGCTGTCGCGGCATGGTCAATACGATTAGTCATGTCTTGGCGTTTGACATTGCCGCGTTAGCAGGTCAGCGGGCATGGGCCAGGGCGCAAACACCGTTGACCATGGTGTTTCCTGCGTAAACAATAAGCCCTGATACAGTGGGTGGCATTTCCTAAAAGGTTCAGACCGTGAAATCTTTTTCAGGTAGAGTCAATTAGTGCTAAACTTCATTAAAAGAGTCAAAACAGTGATTTTGGCTCTAATATGAATGTTTCAGGACACCTTTTACATGAATATCTATAATAGGAACAGAGCTCCAGTATATTTTCATCCTTGCAGTGTCTTATTTTGTTGGCAATCTGGCATGTTATAAATTCAACAACTACAAGTTAAAATTATCTGGTAAACAATTTTTCCTTTCAGTCTAAGTTGTTCTTTGAATCTACCAGGTCCATGAAAATGCATATTTGAGTGATTTCCATCATTGCTTTCTGGTGCAGCAAAATTCATCGGGTACAAATTATATTCTTACATCTTGGCTAAGTTACCACATTCTCTAGTAATAGCATCTGTTCACCATCATTTCTAGTACCTAAATTATTTAGCTAATGCACTATTTCCTCATGAGATTCAAATTGAACCGCCCATTAGGAGTGGATACGAGCCAAGCTCCACTTGGCTCAGCTCACTTGATGTTACATGCTACGAGCCAGAAGTGGTGGCCTAGCCCCGTTCATAAAGGCCAAGCCAGTTCACTTTGGCTCATGGCATGACTGTGGAACAGCAGCCAGCACTAGTCACACCAAAATAAAGTACAGGAAGCAGTTTGTTAGCATTTTTCATTTTATCATTTCATTGCCTGTCTATCTGTCAGTTAGATTCAATCAGTTAGTTATCCTCTGTTAGAGATTTATAACAAGCTTGATAGGTCCGATAATAGTGCATGGGTAGGGGGATTTTCTTGAGTTTTGTAAGGAAGATAGGAACCTGAGATTTGTTGGCATTGGTTGGGGACTACTTTTGCTGTTGAATTCTTGGATGTGTTGTAGAAAACAAGAATTAGACCTCTGATCACTTCCTTTCTAGTTTCAAGCTTAGTCTGAGCTGGGCCCAGTAAGTGCACAAGCTGCTAACTTCTTGTCCACTACTAATGCCAACATTGTCACGTTCTTGAAGTTATGCATTAGGAAATGACTATGTATAACTATTTAGCAGGATCAACTGAATCTAATTTTGGATCAAGGTTGGATGGCATTAACGTCATTTTGGGAAGGTAAGGTCTTTCCAATATAAGCTCTAAATGTAGTTCAGTGAATGATGCCCATGGGAATTTCCTTATGTAATCAAACCTGAAATTTAGGCAGGGGGAATCATGTAGTTCTGCATGCAGAGCAAAAGGACAATCATGTGTTCCAAGCAGGCTTTCTGAGTTGAACAAATGTCAGATGTAAGTTTATTTAAAATATCTAATATTTCTATGATTTCCGTTCAAATAATACATCATTGTAAATATTATTGTTTGATGATTATCCTCAGATGTTTTTCCTGATAGAATAATTTTAGTCTGAATGACTACTCGAGTAGCAAGTTCCACTGTGATTATGTTGAGTGCTTTTATGGAAATAACATTTTTTTTGTATGATTGCACGCGACCCAGTTAATTGTTTTGTTGTATAGTCTGAACGACACAGTTCTTTAGATGAAAATTGACGATGAACTGATATTCTAAAGTTGATATGAACCAGTATTTTAAAGGAAGTCACTATTTACATCTGTTTTGGGCCTGCAGGGCTTTAAAGCATGCCGTCGTTCTAATCAGCTGTTTTGCTCCATCCCATATCCAGTTACGCAATCTGAATATGAAAGCAATCTCTTTGCTGGAGAAGTTTCAGATATCTACACGCTTCCAAGTTCTGAATTATCAACTACTGCTTACTTGATTAAATGAAACAATTCTAGCAGAAGTTTGTAAATGATAAAGCAAAACACTTAATTGGAGAAGAGACAGGATCGTGTATAGTGGAGTGATGGATGTTAAGGAAAACACCATATATCTTATACAGTGGAGTGATGGAAGCTAAGAAAAGCATCATATATCTTGATAAAAGTCTGCAGCCTATTTTGTGCATAATCTAAAATTTTACGTTGTAGTTGTCCATATGAGGTGGATTTCATATCACGTGTGATTGCCAAAATTAAAGTGGTGAACCAAGTTTCAATATAAAACATATTCTTAGAGTGCCTATAATTACCGACAGCAGTATTGTTAACATGTAGATTCTTCAGAAAATAATCATTCTGAACCTCATATGAGGCTTTTCTATTACCAGTGTGATTTTGGTCTTTTTGTCACTAACATAATTTATGAAACACTGTTATTTGGTCTTATTTATCATTATTCATCTAGGATATCCAAATACTAGTAACTAGTAAGTTACATATGCTTATGGTTCTTGCTATAAAACCATCTCTGCTGCACTTCTATTTTAAACAAATTCCGTTTCAAATTTTTTTTTAAACAAATTCTTTCATGTCGCAAATCAGCACGAGGAAAATTTAGTCGGGGAGTCTGATTTGAAATGAGTTGTGTCGATCTTTTTATCTGATTATTTATCAATTCAAGAAAAAAATCAGCATTTGCTTGCTCATGTTTTATTATTGAAACCAGTTTGCAGAAATATATGAGATGCAAAAATGGTTGCTTTCCCAGTCTTGGGCCCGATCAACCTGCCGAAGTTGTAGACGAAGCTCCAAAAAATTTGGTATGACTAATGCATTATTTTGTATTTGCTGATTTCCCATATAATGGTTATCTCCTGTATATTTATGTTGTTTGACCACATGCAGACTGTTAAGAGTCTCTCTCTAGAAAAAGGATGTTTTGATATGCATAAAATAAATTTTGTTTATGTGTATACTTCTGGCCATTTTCCAACTCGAAAGTGTCCGCAAATGTGCTGATCACCCCTCAAAATAGTCAACTACCATGATTTTTCTTCAATTTCTTTATCTCCAGAATGTTATCTCTCGGCAATCTCCATGGAAGATATGCTGCACTTGACTTTTATACATACTTGCAATTTAAGAAGGCTGATATTAGCTACTCACTAATATTACTAACAACTTCGTTGTGAGAATCAACCCTGAGAATACCATTTTCCTTGTCCTTTTGACCTCAACTAAGCGGCCATCTCAACTAGGCAAGGAATCAAGCATTAGCAGTTTAGCACAATACATATGACTTCATGACTTACAACCCCATAGTTGTTGTATCTTGCTGTGACTGCTATTTCTTGGATGTAAAAAATCAGGATTATCTAGAAAGCTTAGTATTTTTGTGCGTGTGGGAAGCACACATGCGCCACACTCACAAAGGCATTTGCCTTTAGACATTTTGGTGTTCAAACTGCAGAGGGAACCAACACATCTAGTGCCATGACCTGCAAAATAAACTTACAGAAAATAGCATCGCTCGCCCAGATATTTTGATATATTCATATAGCTGATGCTTGCATTATTCTGTCTGAGTGTGCGCGCACGGACTGCGTGTGCTGGACATGTCTAAGAGTGTTGGCGAAGAGACTTAAAACATGGAACTAATTTTCGTTTGGCTGCTGTTTCAGAATCCTGGAGCGTGCTTGTACATGCAGATGGATGACCGCCTCACCTGTGATGGCTCACATCAACATACCCGGAGGCTCTGCCCTTGTGCATGAAACGGGAAAAAATAGCGTCAATAGTAAGAAAGGTATAATTTTTTTTCCTCAAATGTCTCATCAGGTTTTAGAGATTCATCAGCAAAATTGTTCTCACTCAGACCAGTCACAGTCACTTGCCAGGAAACAAGCGGAGGTAATCCGCCGAAAGCTGACGGCTCAAAATGGCATGGCCATTTCTGCACCGAGTTTCCAAATGGCGTATCGCATAAGAACATATTTTCGCTTTGTCCTGCGCATGCAGTTCATCTTTTGCATGTCCAGATGCAATCATCCTTGTCCAGAACAAGCAGCTTCTCAAACACTTATCTTTATAATATATATGGTCACAAATTTCCATGCATGTTCAGTACAGAAACAACCAAAACGAACTACAGAAACATGACTTTTTTTAAAATCAGCTGCCCCATTGACAGCATCATCACAAACTTGCACGCTCCTTAAAAGGAGTAGTCGGGCTTGAAATCTGTCAAACTCTTTGACCTCCCCCTGCTTTTCTTGTCATCCTTGTTATTCTGACCAGTGGCACTGCCCGTGCCAGCCTCCTCATCTGCTGCAGCTGCCTCCTCTTCCTCGCAGTCGAAGGCGGGGTGGGTGAAGATGTTCTCCAGGAGTCGCGTGCCCCTGAGGGCGTTGGTGAGGGGCAGGTGGCCCTCCGGCGTGTCGTCGGTGAGCTCCCAGATGAACTCGTCCGGGAAGGCCCTGTAGTTGAACTGCTCCACCTCGGTGTCCAGCTTCTTCATCCACCCGATCCTGATGAAGAAGCGGGTGAACTCGCGCAGCGATTTCTCCCAAACCCGGCGCTGCACGCTGTACCCGAACCTGCCGCCGCTGTGCTCCAGCCAGAGCGCGTCCACGGCGCGCAGGTCCTCCACGGAGATGAACTGGACCTCCGAGAAGAAGACGTACCCTCGGCGGCGCGCGGCCTCGCCGGCGAGGACGATGAGGAGGGCCCGGGTGGTCTCGTCGGCCTGCCGGTAGTCCCCCGCCGCCAGCTGCTGGCCCAGGAGCTCCAGCGAGGGGGTGGGCGGCGAGGTTGTCGCCGCCGGAGTCGGGGCCGGCGAGTTGGCGGTTGTGGTCACCGAGGAGGAGCCGCTGGCGAAGAGCTTGAATGAAATGCTGTTGCTGGCGGTGGTGGTGGTGAGCTTGAGGAGCGCGGGAGGGGAGCCGTCGTGGGTGGCGCTGCTGAGGAAAGAATGGTGGTGCTGGGGGAGGAAGGACTGGAGGGAAGCATTTGCCATGGCTGGCTGGCCGGCCGGCGAAGAGGCGGCTGAGGATGGATGGAGGGGAGCGGAGGAAAGGGAGGGAAACGCTGATAAAGGAGTGGATGGGGTTTTGTCGGGGGATTGGTTGCACTTGGTGGTGGCTGCGGTGCGCGAAGGGAGACCTGAGGCTGAGGCTGTGGGCGCGTGGTCTACTGCTTGTCTGTGTCTGTGTGCTCTTCCTCTGTGTTGTGAAAAATTATGGATTTCCGTGGTTTTGTAGGGGTGCATCTGGAGGGGAATACAGAGGAGCGCTGCGATTGGTGGGTTCTGGGTGAGACGAGGATACTGGCTATCGCAGCTCAACGCATGTGTTTGTTTGCAGGGGAAGGGAGGGGAGGTGAGGTGGGCAGGCTGCGTCCGTGGAACATTCTTGTTATATTCTGCTGCTTCATTTTGTTGGTTCACAAGAAACTAAAACATTTTCTTATCCGCGTATCTGATTTTCGGTACTTTTGGGCGAGATAGCCCCGGCCGCTTCGGTCCAGTTTGTATTTTTGGAAAATGGAGGATAGAACACCCCACCCTCTACATCATTGGATGGTTGGATACATATATGCAAGGCTTAGTAAATCAAAACTAACTCAAAAGAGTTACTAGTCCAGTTGGATTTTGGTTTCATTATTATTACGTAACTATGTTGTGATTGAACATGGTATGGTAAGCCTCTTTTCTTTTGACTAGATAATTACCCGTCCATTGCAACGCGATATAGATGTTCTAGTACTTCCTTCGTTCCGAATTACTTGTCTTAGATTTCTCCAGATACGGAGGTATCACACTAAAATGAGTCTAGATACATCCGTATCTAGACAAATACAAGACAAGTAATTCGGAACGGAGGGAGTACATTACTAGGTGATTAGCTGCTCATATTAACGCGATTGTGCAAATAAATGTTACCATACCCGTGATATATTACTTCAGGATTTTATTTGTAATCACTTACTGGCTTACCAAAGCAAATACAAGTTTATTCTATAAATCAATAAAAGGTGAGACAATTAAGACCATTGAAATTATGCTCAGAAACAGGATGAAAGGTTGAACGAAGCACTCCGCCGGGTAGGAAAAGAAATGCTATTCTTTTTTTTAAGTAGTATACTAGATGAAGGCCAAGTTCAACCAAGTGGTGATATGCCAAACATTGAGGACCAAGATCAAGACCCTCATAGTTTGACTTGAATAACTAAGAAACATCCTAAAAGATCCATCCATTACGTAGCAAGGTACATGAAAACTTTTATCAAATATCGTGAGACATTTTCACCTATTTCGTAAACCTGTAATATGAGCCAAAGCAAAAGTTTACGCTTTTTGATCACATTTAGGTTGGTCTCTATTTTTTTGGATGAAAATGCCGAAAAATGCATTTAGAACCTTAAAGCAACAATGAGATCTGTAAAATCTTAAAATTTGAAATTATCTCTAATATGTGAGTTATTTCGATATTGGATAACAATGCGTTTATTTTTGTATGGTGCTTCACAAGGTATGAGCTTTTCGATATTTGCAAAGTATTAAAAATAAATTAGGACACAACGAGTTGCAATATGATGTTAAATTCGTCAATAATAATGATAAAGTAAATGGTCTATTCCATTTTCAAGTTACATGTACAAAGAAAATAGTTGGTCATTAAAAACTTCATTGTTTGACTTGAAATATCTAAGAAACAACATGTGCACTAATTACAAAGCAAAGTAATACTACCAAACTTGTCAAATCTCCTAAGACTTTTTCACTATCTCCTAAACCCGTAATATGAACTGATGAAAAATGGCATTTTTTTAACTATTTAGGTTTATTCATATTTCTGCAAGAAAAATGCCAAAACGTGCATTTAAAAACTAAATAGTAGCAAATGAGAACTAAAAAAATCTTGTAATTTGAAATTACATCAAATATGTGGTTTAATTCTTGTAGAAAAAGTTTGGAGTATGTTGGATGGATATTATTGCAAGGTGCTTCACAAGGTACATGTTTTTAGGTATTGCTCGCACACGAACACGTCATGTGTCGCCCCAGCATCGAGCACGATACGCATGACACATCGACGAGTGAGCCTGGTCGGGAGTGCAATATGCAAGACACGTCGGTGAATCAGTGATGTCTATTGAGGATATGAAACCCACATGCCCAAAAGGGACCCTGTCAGGGCGCGCAAGGTTTTGGGTTGCCCATGGTCCGCCTGACCACCCCTAAGGCCTCGAGGTTCGCTGTCGTCGAACAAGAAGAAGAACAAAACCGAAGCGGAGATAAAATGATAGAAGGTAAAAGTGGTAGATTGATTTGATCGATTATGTGTTGTTCAATCAATCACCCCCTTCTCGTCTATATATAAGGTGGCTGGACTTCCCCTACAATAAAAAAGGACTCGATTTTTTTCATATCTGCAAACCTTACCTTAAGTTGGACAAGTGAGTGTGGAATTTTGTGCAAGTCAAATGTTGTCACATGGCATCGTTTGTGGAGATTGCATATGACCTTGTGGAGATTGCATATGACCTTGGGTTGAGATGATCCATAAAACCAAACTTATTTCAACGAGGTGAGCAACTTTCATGTTGAACACTTTTTGATTTTAAGCCAGCTTGAAGCCTAAATCCTTCATGTCTTCATAAGATATACACTCAACTAAGCCAACTTTTTGGTTTGAGATCAGGGGTTTGAATATCACTGACTCAAATTTTGGTTTGGACCCTAATCAATCACCCTTAAGAAGGACAATGCCCGTGCGTCACAATGAAATATAAATATTCTGGTATGTTAGTTTGTGATTACCTGTCCATGTTAATGTGATTGTGTACATATCAAATGCTACCTGTGATTTACCTTATAGTTTGATGAGAAATTTGGTAAGTAAATTAAAGTGAAATTGATTCAGAAAAGGTTGAACGAAGGGTGATGCGAACAAAAGTGAAACATGAAACGTTACACTTATATTTAGGAATGGAGAAACTGCCCAAACGTATTATATTTATGAATGGACGTAGTAGATGAAGGAAATATGCCCTAGAGGCAATAATAAAGTTATTATTTATTTCCTTATAATCATGATAAATGTTTATTATTCATGCTAGAATTGTATTAACCGGAAACATAATACATGTGTGAATACATAGACAAACAAAGTGTCACTAGTATGCCTCTACTTGACTAGCTCGTTAATCAAAGATGGTTATGTTTCCTAACCATGAACAATGAGTTGTTATTTGATTAACGGGATCACATCATTGAGAGAATGATCTGATTGACATGACCCATTCCATTAGCTTAGCACCCGATCGTTTAGTATGTTGCTATTGCTTTCTTCATGACTTATACATGTTCCTATACCTATGAGATTATGCAACTCCCTTTTACCGGAGGAACACTTTGGGTACTACCAAACGTCACAACGTAACTGGGTGATTATAAAGGAGTACTACAGGTGTCTCCAAAGGTACATGTTGGGTTGGCGTATTTCGAGATTAGGTTTTGTCACTCCGATTGTCGGAGAGGTATCTCTGGGCTCTCTCGGTAATGCACATCACTTAAGCCTTGCAAGCATTGCAACTAAATGAGTTAGTTGCGGGATGATGTATTACAGAACGAGTAAAGAGACTTGCCGGTAACGAGATTGAACTAGGTATTGGAATACCGACGATCGAATCTCGGGCAAGTAACATACCGATGATAAAGGGAACAACGTATGTTGTTATGCGGTCTGACCGATAAAGATCTTCGTAGAATATGTAGGAGCCAATATGGGCATCCAGGTCCCGCTATTGGTTATTGACCGGAGACGTGTCTCGGTCATGTCTACATTGTTCTCGAACCCGTAGGGTCCGCACGCTTAAGGTTACGATGACTGTTATATTATGAGTTTATGCATTTTGATGTACCGAAGGTTGTTCGGAGTCCCGGATGTGATCACGGACATGACGAGGAGTCTCGAAATGGTCGAGACATAAAGATTGATATATTGGAAGCCTATGTTTGGATACCGGAAGTGTTCCGGGTGAAATCGGGATTTTACCGGAGTACCGGGAGGTTACCGGAACCCCCCGGGAGCTAAATGGGCCATGATGGGCCTTAGTGGAAAAGAGAAGAGGCAGCCCTACATGGGCCGCGCGCCCCTCCCCTCCCTTGGTCCGAATAGGACAAGGAGAGGGGGCCGGCCCCTCTCTCTCTTTTCCCCCCTTCGCGAATCCTATTCCAACTAGGATTGGGGGGGGGGGGGAATCCTACTCCCAGAGGGAGTAGGACTCTCCTGGCGTGCCCTCCTTGGCCGGCCAGCCTCCCCCCTCTAGTCCTTTATATACGGAGGCAGGAGCACCCCAGAGAAACACAAGTTGATCCACGTGATCTATTCCTTAGCCATGTGCGGCGCCCCCAGCCACCATAGTCCTCGATAATATTGTAGCGGTGCTTAGGCGAAGCCCTGCAGCAGTAGTGCATCAAGATCGTCACCATGCCGTCGTGCTGACGGAACTCTTCCCCGACACTTTGCTGGATCGGAGTCCGGGGATCGTCATCGAGCTGAACGTGTGCTAGAACTCGGAGGTGCCATAGTTTCGGTGCTTGATCGGTCGGATCGTGAAGACGTACGACTACATCAACCAAACGCTTCCATTGTCGATCTACTAGGTATGTAGATCATACTCCCCCTCTTGTTGCTATGCATCACCATGATCTTGCGTGTGCGTAGGAACTTTTTGAAATTACTACGAAACCCAACAGTGGCATCCGAGCCTAGGTTTTATATGTTGATGTTATATGCACGAGTAGAACACAAGTGAGTTGTGGGCGATATAAGTCATAATGCCTACCAGCATGTCATACTTTGGTTCGGCGGTATTGTTGGATGAAGCGGCCCAGACCGACATTACGCGTACGCTTACGCAAGACCGGTTCTCCCGACGTGCTTTGCACAGAGGTGGCTTGTGGGTGACAGTTTCTCCAACTTTAGTTGAACCAAGTGTGGCTACGCCCGGTCCTTGCGAAGGTTAAAACGGAGTCAAATTGACAAACTATCGTTGTGGTTTTGATGCGTAGATGAGATTGGTTCTTACTTAAGCCCGTAGCAGCCACGTAAAACTTGCAACAACAAAGTAGAGGACGTCTAACTTGTTTTTGCAGGGCATGTTGTGATGTGATATGGTCAAGACATGATGCTGAATTTTATTGTATGAGATGATCATGTTTTGTAACCGAGTTATCGGCAACCGGCAGGAGCCATATGGTTGTCGCTTTATTGTATGCAATGCAATCGCGATGTAATGCTTTACTTTATCACTAAACGGCAGCGATAGTCGTAGAAGCACAAGCTTGGCGAGACGACAACGATGCTACGGTGGAGATCAAGGTGTCACGCCGGTGACGATGGTGATCACGATGGTGCTTCGGAGATGGAGATCACAAGCACAAGATGATGATGGCCATATCATATCACTTATATTGATTGCATGTGATGTTTATCTTTTATGCATCTTATCTTGCTTTGATTGACGGTAGCATTATAAGATGATCTCTCACTAAATTATCAAGAAGTGTTCTCCCTGAGTATGCACCGTTGCGAAAGTTCTTCGTGCTGAGACACCACGTGATGATCGGGTGTGATAGGTTCTACGTTCAAATACAACGGGTGCAAAACAGTTGCACACGCGGAATACTCAGGTTATACTTGACGAGCCAAGCATATACAGATATGGCCTCGGAACACGGAGACCGAAAGGTCGAGCGTGAATCATATAGTAGATATGATCAACATAATGATGTTCACCAATGAAACTACTCCATCTCACGTGATGATCGGACATGGTTTAGTTGATTTGGATCACGTAATCACTTAGAGGATTAGAGGGATGTCTATCTAAGTGGGAGTTCTTTAACTAAATTAACTGAACTTAAATTTATCATGAGACTTAGTACCTGATTAGTATCTTGCTTGTTTATGTATGATTGTAGATAGATGGCTCGTGCTGTTGTTCCGTTGAATTTTAATGCGTTCCTTGAGAAAGCAAAGTTGAAAGATGATGGTAGCAATTACACGGACTGGGTCCGCAACTTGAGGATTATCCTCATTGCTGCACAGAAGAATTACGTCCTAGAAGCACCACTGGGTGCCAGGCCTGCTACAGGAGCAACGCCGGATGTTACGTCTGGTAGAGCAAAGCTGATGACTACTCGATAGTTTAGTGTGCCATGCTTTACGACTTAGAATCGGGACTTCAACGACATTTTGAACGTCATGGAGCATATGAGATGTTCCAGGAGTTGAAGTTAATATTTCAAGCAAATGCCCGGATTGAGAGATATGAAGTCTCCAATAAGTTCTATAGCTGCAAGATGGAAGAGAACAGTCCTGTTAGTGAGCATATACTCAAAATGTCTGGGTATAATAATCACTTGATTCAATTGGGAGTTAATCTTCCAGATGATTGCGTCATTGACAGAATTCTCCAATCACTGCCACCAAGCTACAAGAGCTTCGTGATGAACTATAATATGCAAGGGATGAATAAGACTATTCCCGAGCTCTTCACGATGCTGAAAGCTGCGGAGGTAGAAATCAAGAAGGAGCATCAAGTGTTGATGGTCAACAAGACCACTAGTTTCAAGAAAAAGGGCAAAGAAAATAAGAAGGGGAACTTCAAAAAGAACGGCAAGCAAGTTGCTACTCAAGAGAAGAAACCCAAACCTGGACCTAAGCCTGAAACTGAGTGCTTCTATTGCAAGCAGACTGGTCACTGGAAGCGGAACTGCCCCAAGTATTTGGCGGATAAGAAGGATGGCAAGGTGAACAAAGGTATATGTGATATACATGTTATTGATGTGTACCTTACTAATGCTCGCAGTAGCACCTGGGTATTTGATACTGGTTCTGTTGCTAATATTTGCAACTCGAAACAGGGACTACGGATCAAGCGAAGATTGGTTAAGGACGAGGTGACGATGCGCGTGGGAAACGGTTCCAAAGTCGATGTGATCGCAGTCGGCACGCTACCTCTACATCTACCTTCGGGATTAGTATTAGACCTAAATAATTGTTATTTGGTGCCAGCGTTAAGCATGAACATTATATCTGGATCTTGTTTGATGCGAGACGGTTATTCATTTAAATCAGAGAATAATGGTTGTTCTATTTATATGAGTATTATCTTTTATGGTCATGCACCCTTAAAGAGTGGTCTATTCTTGTTGAATCTCGATAGTAGTAACACACATATTCATAATGTTGAAGCCAAAAGATGCAGAGTTGATAATGAGAGTGCAACTTATTTGTGGCATTGCCGTTTAGGTCATATCGGTGTAAAGCGCATGAAGAAACTCCATACTGATGGACTTTTGGAACCACTTGATTATGAATCACTTGGTACTTGCGAACCGTGCCTCATGGGCAAGATGACTAAAACGCCGTTCTCCGGTACTATGGAGAGAGCAACAGATTTGTTGGAAATCATACATACAGATGTATGTGGTCCGATTAATATTGAGGCTCGTGGCGGATATCGTTATTTTCTCACCTTCACAGATGATTTAAGCAGATATGGGTATATCTACTTAATGAAACATAAGTCTGAAACATTTGAAAAGTTCAAAGAATTTTAGAGTGAAGTTGAAAATCATCGTAACAAGAAAATAAAGTTTCTACGATCTGATCATGGAGGAGAATATTTGAGTTACAAGTTTGGTGTACATTTGAAAAAATTGTGGAATAGTTTCGCAACTCACGCCACCCGGAACACCTCAGCGTAATGGTATGTCCGAACGTCGTAATCGTACTTTACTGGATATGGTGCGATCTATGATGTCTCTTACTGATTTACCGCTATCGTTTTGGGGATACGCTCTAGAGACGGCCGCATTCATGTTAAATAGGGCACCATCAAAATCCGTTGAGATGACGCCTTATGAACTGTGGTTTGGCAAGAAACCAAAGTTGTCGTTTCTGAAAGTTTGGGGCTGCGATGCTTATGTGAAAAAGCTTCAACCTGATAAGCTCGAATCCAAATCGGAGAAATGTGTCTTCATAGGATATCCAAAGGAAACTATTGGATACACCTTCTATCATAGATCCGAAGGAAAGACTTTTGTTGCTAAATTCGGAAACTTTCTGGAGAAGGAGTTTCTCTCGAAAGAAGTGAGTGGGAGGAAAGTAGAACTTGACGAGGTAACTGTACCTACTCCCTTATTGGAAAGTAGTACATCACAGAAAACTGTTTCTGCGACACCTACACCAGTTAGCGAGGAAGCTAATGATGATGATCATGAAACTTCAGAACAAGATACTACTGAACCTCGTAGATCAACCAGAGTAAGATCCGCACCAGAATGGTACGGTAATCCCGTTCTGGAAGTCATGCTACTAGATCATGATGAACCTACAAACTATGAAGAAGCAATGGTGAGCCCAAATTCCGCAAAGTGGCTTGAAGCCATGAAATCTGAGATGGGATCCATGTATGAGAACAAAGTATGGACTTTGGTTGACTTGCCCGATGATCGGCAAGCAATTGAGAATAAATGGATCTTCAAGAAGAAGACTGACGCTGACGGTAATATTACTATCTACAAAGCTTGACTTGTCGCAAAAGGTTTTCGGCAAGTTCAAGGGATTGACTACGATGAGACCTTCTCACCCGTAGTGATGCTTAAGTCTGTCCGAATCATGTTAGCAATTGCCGCATTTTATGATTATGAAATTTGGCAGATGGATGTCAAAACTGCATTCCTGAATGGATTTCTGGAAGAAGAGTTGTATATGATGCAACCAGAAGGTTTTGTCGATCCAAAGGGAGCTAACAAAGTGTGCAAGCTCCAGCGATCCATTTATGGACTGGTGCAAGCCTCTCGGAGTTGGAATAAACGCTTTGATAGTGTGATCAAAGCATTTGGTTTTATACAGACTTTTGGACAAGCCTGTATTTACAAGAAAGTGAGTGGGAGCTCTGTTGCATTTCTGATATTATATGTAGATGACATATTACTAATTGGAAATGATATAGAATTTCTGGATAGCATAAAGGGATACTTGAATAAGAGTTTTTCAATGAAAGACCTCGGTGAAGCTGCTTACATATTAGGCATTAAGATCTATAGAGATAGATCAAAACGCTTAATTGGACTTTCACAAACCACATACCTTGACAAAATTTTGAAGAAGTTCAAAATGGATCAAGCAAAGAAAGGGTTCTTGCTGTGTTACAAGGTGTGAAGTTGAGTAAGACTCAATGCCCGACCACTGCAGAAGATAGAGAGAATATGAAAGATGTTCCCTATGCATCAGCCATAGGATCTATCATGTATGCAATGCTGTGTACCAGACCTGATGTGTGCCTTGCTATAAGTCTAGCAGGGAGGTACCAAAGTAATCCAGGAGTGGATCACTGGACAGCGGTCAAGAACATCCTGAAATACCTGAAAAGGACTAAGGATATGTTTCTCATATATGGAGGTGACAAAGAGCTCATCGTAAAAGGTTACGTTGATGCAAGCTTTGACACTGATCCGGACGATTCTAAATCGCAAACCGGATACGTGTTTACATTAAACGGTGGAGCTGTCAGTTGGTGCAGTTCTAAACAAAGCGTTGTAGCGGGATCTACATGTGAAGCGGAGTACATAGCTGCTTCGGAAGCAGCAAATGAAGGAGTCTGGATGAAGGAGTTCATATCCGATCTAGGTGTCATACCTAGTGCATCGGGTCCAATGAAAATCTTTTGTGACAATACTGGTGCAATTGCCTTGGCAAAGGAATCCAGATTTCACAAGAGAACCAAGCACATCAAGATACGCTTCAATTCCATCCGGGATCTAGTCCAGGTGGGAGACATAGAGATTTGCAAGATACATACGGATCTGAATGTTGCAGACCCGTTGACTAAGCCTCTTCCACGAGCAAAACATGATCAGCACCAAGGCTCCATGGGTGTTAGAATCATTACTGTGTAACCTAGATTATTGACTCTAGTGCAAGTGGGAGACTGAAGGAAATATGCCCTAGAGGCAATAATAAAGTTATTATTTTTTCCTTATAATCATGATAAATGTTTATTATTCATGCTAGAATTGTATTAACCGGAAACATAATACATGTGTGAATACATAGACAAACAAAGTGTCACTAGTATGCCTCTACTTGACTAGCTCGTTAATCAAAGATGGTTATGTTTCCTAACCATGAACAATGAGTTGTTATTTGATTAACAGGATCACATCATTGAGAGAATGATCTGATTGACATGACCCATTCCATTAGCTTAGCACCCGATCGTTTAGTATGTTGCTATTGCTTTCTTCATGACTTATACATGTTCCTATAACTATGAGATTATGCAACTCCCGTTTACCGGAGGAACACTTTGGGTACTACCAAACGTCACAACGTAACTGGGTGATTATAAAGGAGTACTACAGGTGTCTCCAAAGGTACATGTTGGGTTGGCGTATTTCGAGATGAGGTTTTGTCACTCCGATTGTCGGAGAGGTATCTCTGGGCCCTCTCGGTAATGCACATCACTTAAGCCTTGCAAGCATTGCAACTAAATGAGTTAGTTGCGGGATGATGTATTACAGAACGAGTAAAGAGACTTGCCGGTAATGAGATTGAAGTAGGTATTGGAATACCGACGATCGAATCTCGGGCAAGTAACATACCGATGACAAAGGGAACAACTGTTGGGTAACGTAGCAGAAATTCAAAATTTTCCTATGTGTCACCAAGATCTATCTATGGAGAGACCAGCAACGAGGGGAAGGAGAGTGCATCTACATACCCTTGTAGATCGCTAAGCGGAAGCGTTCAAGAGAACGGGGTTGATGGAGTCGTACTCGTCGTGATCCAAATCACCGGAGATCCTAGTGCCGAACGGACGGCACCTCCGCGTTCAACACACGTACAACCCGCCGACGTCTCCCATGCCTTGATCCAGCAAGGAGAGAGGGAGAGGTTGAGGAAGACTCCATCCAGCAGCAGCACAATGGCGTGGTGGTGATGGAGGAGCGTGGCTATCCTGCTGGGCTTCGCCAAGCACCGCGGGAGAGGAGGAAGGAGAGATGCAGGGCTGCGTCATATAGAGGAGAGGAACTCGCGTGTTATGAGCAGCCCAAACCTCAACTATATATAGGGGAAGGGGAGGGGCTGCGCCCCCTTTAGGGTTTCCACCCCTAGGGGTGGCGGCCAGCCTAGATCCCATCTAAGGGGGGCGGCCAAGGGGGAGGGGGAGAGGAAGGCGCACCAGGATGGGCCTTAGGGCCCATCTGCCCTAGGGTTTGCCCCCTTCTCCTCTCCCTTGCGCCTTGGGCCCTTGTGGGGGGGCGCACCAGCCCACCTGGGGCTGGTCCCCTTCCACACTTGGCCCATGAAGCCCTCTGGGGCTGGTGGCCCCACTTGGTGGACCCCTGGGACCCTCCCGGTGGTCCCGGTACGTTACCGATAAACCCCGAAACTTTTCCGGTGACCAAAACAGGACTTCCCATATATAAATCTTTACCTCCGGACCATTCCGGAACTCCTCATGACGTCCGGGATCTCATCCGGGACTCCGAAAAACATTCGGTAACCACATACAAACTTCCTTTATAACCCTAGCGTCATCGAACCTTAAGTGTGTAGACCCTACGGGTTCGGGAGACATGCAGACATGACCGAGACGTTCTCCGGTCAATAACCAACAACGGGATCTGGATACCCATGTTGGCTCCCACATGTTCCACGATGATCTCATCGGATGAACCACGATGTCAAGGACTTAATCAATCCCGTATACAATTCCCTTTGTCTATCGATACGATACTTGCCCGAGATTCGATCGTCGGTATCCCGATACCTTGTTCAATCTCGTTACCAGCAAGTCTCTTTACTCGTTCCGTAACACATCATCCCGTGATCAACTCCTTGGTCACATTGTGCACATTATGATGATGTCCTACCGAGTGGGCCCAGAGATACCTCTCCGTTTACACGGAGTGACAAATCCCAGACTCGATTCGTGCCAACCCAACAGACACTTTTGGAGATACCCGTAGTGTACCTTTATAGCCACCCAGTTACGTTGTGACGTTTGGCACACCCAAAGAATTCCTACGGTATCCGGGAGTTGCACAATCTCATGGTCTAAGGAAATGATACTTGACATTAGAAAAGCTTTAGCATATGAACTACATGATCTTGTGCTAGGCTTAGGATTGGGTCTTTGTCCATCACATCATTCTCCTAATGATGTGATCCCATTATCAATGACATCCAATGTCCATGGTCAGGAAACCGTAACCATCTATTGATCAACGAGCTAGTCAACTAGAGGCTTACTAGGGACATGGTGTTGTCTATGTATCCACACATGTATCTGAGTTTCCTATCAATACAATTCTAACATGGATAATAAACGATTATCATGAACAAGGAAATATAATAATAACTAATTTATTATTGCCTCTAGGGCATATTTCCAACAGTCTCCCACTTGCACTAGAGTCAATAATCCAGTTCACATTGATATGTGATTAACACTCAAGGTCACATCCCCATGTGACTAACACCCAAAGAGTTTACTAGAGTCAATAATCTAGTTCACATTACCATGTGATTAACACTCGATGAGTTCTGGGTTTGATCATGTTATGCTTGTGAGAGATGTTATAGTCAACGGGTCTGAATCTTTCAGATCCGTATGTACTTCGCAAATCTCTATGTCATCTTGTAGATGTAGCTACTACGCTATATTTGGAGCTATTCCAAATAACTGTTCTACTTGAAGCTATTCTAAATTGTTGCTCCATTATACGTATCCGGTATCTCTACTCAGAGCTATTCGGATAGGTGTTAAGCTTGCATCGACGTAACTCTTTACGTCGAACTCTTTATCCCTCCATAACCGAGAAAATTCCTTAGTCCACTAGTTACTAAGGATAACTTTGACCGCTGTCCTATGATCCATTCTTAGATCACTCTTGTACCCCTTGACTGACTCATGGCAAGGCACATTTCAGGTGCGGTACACAGCATAGCATACTGTAGAGCCTATGTCTTAAGCATAGGGGACGACACTCGTCCTTTCTCTTTCTTCTGCCGTGGTCGAGCTTTAAGTCTTAACTTCATACCTTACAACTCAGTCAAGAACTCCTTCTTTGACTGGTCCATCTTGAACACCTTCAAGATCATGTCAAGGTATGTGCTCATTTGAAAGTACCAATAAGCGTTTTGATCTATCCTTATAGATCTTGATGCTCAATGTTCAAGTAGCTTAATCCAGGCTTTCCATTGAAAAACACTTCATGCTTTCTAGAAATTCTACATCATTTCCGATCAACAATATGTCAACAACATATATTTATCAGAAATTCTATAGTGCTCCCACTCACTTCTTTGGAAATACAAGTTTCTCATAAACTTTGTATACACCCAAAATCTTTGATCATCTCATCAAAGCGTACATTCCAACTCCGAGATGCTTACTCCAGTCCTTAGAAGGATTGCTGGAGCTTTGCATACTTATTATCATCTTTCAGGATTGACAAAACCTTCCGGTTGTATCACATACAACCTTTCCTCAAAAAAAACGTCGAGGAAACAATGTTTTGACATCCTATCTGCAAGATTTCATAAATAATGCAGTAATCGCTAATATAATTCCAACAGACTCTTAGCATCGCTACGAGTGAGAAAGTCTCATCGTAGTCAACTCCTTGAACTTGTCGGAAAACATCTTAACGACAAGTCGAGCTTTCTTAATGGTGACATTTACCATCATTGTCCGTCTTCCTTTTAAAATCCATCTGTACTCAACAGCCTCACGACCATCGAGCTGTTCTGTCAAAGTCTACGCTTTGTTTCCATACATGGATCCTCTCTCGGATTTTATGGCCTCGAGCCATTTATCGGAATCCGGGCCCACCATCGCTTCTCCATAGCTCGTAGGTTCATTGTTGTCTAGCAACATGACTTCCAAGACAGGATTACGTACCACTCTGAAGTAGTACGCATCATTGTCATCCTACGAGGTTTGGGAGTGACTTGATCCAAAGTCTCATGATCAATATCATAAGCTTCCACTTCAATTGGTGTAGGTGCCACAGGAACAACTCTTTGTGCCCTGCTATACACTAGTTGAAGTGACGGTTCAATAACCTCATCAAGTCTCCACCATCCTCCCACTCAATTCTTTCGAGAGAAACTTTTCCTCGAGAAAGGACCCGATTCTAGAAACAATCCCTTATTGCTTTCGAATCTGAGACAGGAGGTATACCCAACTGTTTTGGGTGTCCTATGAAGATGCATTTATCCGCTTTGGGTTCGAGCTTATCAGACTGAAACTTTTTCACATAAGCGTCGCAGCCCCAAACTTTTAAGAAATGACAGCTTTAGGTTTCTCTAAACCATAGTTCATACGGTGTCATCTCATCGGAATTACGTGGTGCCCTATTTAAAGTGAATGTGGTTGTCTCTAATGCCTAACCCATAAACTTTTGTGGTAATTCGATAAGAGACATCATGGTATGCATCATATCCAATAGGGTGCAGTTATGATGTTCGGACACACCATCACACTACGGTGTTTCAGGCTGTATTAGTTGTGAAACAATTTCCACAATGTCTTAATTCTGTGCCAAACTCGTAATTCAGATATTCATCTCTATGATCATATCATAGATATTTTATCCTCTTGTCACGACGATCTTTGAACTTCACCCTGAAATTACTTGAACCTTTCAATAATTTAGACTCGTGATTCATCAAGTAAATATAGTCAACATCTACTCAAATCATCTGTGAAGTAAGAACATAACGATATCCACTACATGCCTCAGCACTCATTGGATTGCACACATCAAAATGTATTACTTCCAACAAGTTGCTTTCTACTTCCATTTTACTGAAAATGAGGCTTTCAGTCATCTTGCCCATGTGGTATGATTTGCATGTCTCAAGTGATTCAAAATCAAGTGAGTCCAAACGGTCCATTTTCATGGAGTTTCTTCATGCATATACACCAATAGACATGGTTCGCATGTCTCAAACTTTTCAAAACGAGTGAGCCCAAAGATCCATCAACATGGAGCTTCTTCATGCGTTTTATACCGATATGACTTACGTGGCAGTGCCACAAGTAGGTGGTACTATCATTACTATCTTATATCTTTTGGAATGAATATGTGTATCACTACGATCGAGATTCAATAAACCATTCATTTTAGGCGTAAGACCATTGAAGGTATTATTCAAATAAATAGAGTAACCATTATTCTCCTTAAATGAATAACCGTATCGTGATAGACATAATCCAATCATGTCTATGCTCAACGCAAACACCAAATAACAATTATTTAGGTTTTAATACCAATCTCGATGGTAGAGGGAGCGTGCGATGCTTGATCATATCAACCTTGGAAACACTTCCAACACATATCGTCAGCTCACCTTTAGCTAGTCTCCGTTTATTCCGTAGCTTTTATTTCGAGTTACTAACACTTAGCAACCGAACCGGTATCTAATACCCTGGTGCTACTAGGAGTACTAGTAAAGTACACATCAACACAATGTATATCCAATATACTTCTATCGACCTTGCCAGCCTTCTCATCTACCAAGTATCTAGGGTAATTCTGCTCCAGTGGCAGTTCCCCTTATTACAGAAGCACTTAGTCTCGGGTTTGGGTTCAACCTTGGGTTTCTTCACTAGAGCAGCAGCTGAATTGCTGTTTCATGAAGTATCCCTTCGTGCCCTTGCCCTTCTTGAAACTAGTGGTTTCACCAACCATCAACAATTGATGCTCCTTCTTGATCTCTACTTTTGTGGTGTCAAACATCGCGAATATCTCAAGGATTATCATATATGTCCCTGATATATTATAGTTCATCATGAAGCTCTAGCAGCTTGGTGGTAATGACTTCGGAGAAACATCACTATCTTATTTGGAAGATCAACTCCCATTTGATTCAAATGATTGTTGTACTCAGACAATCTGAGCACAAGCTCAACAATTGAGCTTTTCTCCTTAGTTTGCAGGCTAAGAAAATCGTCGGAGGTCTTATACCTCTTGACGTGGGCACGAGCCTGAAATCCCAATTTCAGCCCTCGAAACATCTCATATGTTTCGCGTCGTTTCAAAACGTCTTCGGTGCCTCAACTCTAAACCGTTTTAACTGAACTATCACGTAGTTATCAAAATGTGTATGTCAGATGTTCGCAACATCCAAAGACGACGTTCGAGGTTCAGCACACTGAGCGGTGCATTAAGGACATAAGCCTTTTACTGTCTGCATAATTGCTACTATCAACTTTCAACTAATTTTTCTCTAGGAACATATCTAAACAGTAGAACTGAAGCGCGAGCTACGACATAATTTGCAAAGACCTTTTGACTATGTTCAGGATAATTAAGTTCATCTTATGAACTCCCACTCAGATAGACATCCCTCTAGTCATCTAAGTGATTACATGATCCAAGTCAACTAGGCCGTGTCCGATCATCACGTGAGACGGACTAGTCATCATCGGTGAACATCTTCATGTTGATCGTATCTACCATACGACTCATGCTCGACCTTTCGGTCTCTTGTGTTCCGAGGCCATGTCTGTACATGCTAGGCTCGTCAAGTCAACCTAAGTGTTTCACGTGTGTAAATCTGTCTTACACCCGTTGTATGTGAACGTTAGAATCTATCACACCCGATCATCACGTGGTGCTTCGAAACGACGAACTTTCGCAATGGTGCACAGTTAGGGGGAACACTTTCTTGAAATTTTAATGAGGGATCATCTTATTTACTACCGTTGTTCTAAGCAAATAAGATGTATAAACATGATAAACATCACATGCAATCAAATAATAGTGACATGATATGGCCAATATCATATAGCTCCTTTGATCTCCATCTTGGGGCTCCATGATCATCTTGTCACCGGCATGACACCATGATCTCCATCATCGTGTCTTCATGAAGTTGTCTCGCCAACTATTACTTCTACTACTACAGCTAACGGTTAGCAATAAAGTAAAGTAATTACATGGCGTTTATGTTGACACGCAGGTCATAAATAAATTAAGACAACTCCTATGGCTCCTGCCGGTTGTCATACTCATCGACATGCAAGTCATGATTCCTATTACAAGAACATGATCAATCTCATACATCACATATCATTCATCACATTCTTCTTGGCCATATCACATCACATAGCATACCCTGCAAAAACAAGTTAGACGTCCTCTAATTGTTGTTTGCATGTTTTACGTGGCTGCTATGGGTTTCTAGCAAGAACGTTTCTTACCTACGCAAAAACCACAACGTGATATGCCAATTGCTATTTACCCTTCATAAGGACCCTTTTCATCGAATCCGATCCGACTAAAGTGGGAGAGACAGACACCCACCAGCCACCTTATGCAACTAGTGCATGTTTGTCGGTGGAACCGGTCTCACGTAAGCGTACGTGTAAGGTTGGTCCGGGCCGCTTCATCCCACAATGCCGCCGAATCAAGATTGGACTAGTAACGCTAAGCATATTGAACAAAATCAATGCCCACAACTACTTTGTGTTCTACTCGTGCATAGAATCTACGCAATAGACCTAGCTCATGATGCCACTGTTGGGTAACGTAGCAGAAATTCAAAATTTTCCTACGTGTCACCAAGATCTATCTATGGAGAGACCAGCAACGAGGGGAAGGAGAGTGCATCTACATACCCTTGTAGATCGCTAAGCGGAAGCGTTCAAGAGAACGGGGTTGATGGAGTCGTACTCGTCATGATCCAAATCACCGGAGATCCTAGTGCCGAACGGACGGCACCTCCGCATTCAACATACGTACAGCCCGACGACGTCTCCCATGCCTTGATCCAGCAAGGAGAGAGGGAGAGGTTGAGGAAGACTCCATCCAGCAGCAGCACAACAGCGTGGTGGTGATGGAGGAGCGTGGCTATCCTGCAGGGCTTCGCCAAGCACCGCGGGAGAGGAGGAAGGAGAGATGCAGGGCTGCGTCATATAGAGGAGAGGAACTCGCGTGTTATGAGCAGCCCAAACCTCAACTATATATAGGGGAAGGGGAGGGGCTGCGCCCCCTTTAGGGTTTCCACCCCTAGGGGTGGCGGCCAGCCTAGATCCCATCTAAGGGGGGCGGCCAAGGGGGAGGGGGAGAGGGAGGCGCACCAGGATGGGCCTTAGGGCCCATCTGCCCTAGGGTTTGCCCCCTTCTCCTCTCCCTTGCGCCTTGGGCCCTTGTGGGGGGG
>NC_057803.1:540967446-540972858 GCF_018294505.1 Triticum aestivum | reverse complement strand
CCACCTGGGGCTGGTCCCCTTCCACACTTGGCCCATGAAGCCCTCCGGGGCTGGTGGCCCCACTTGGTGGACCCCCGGGACCCTCCCGGTGGTCCCGGTACGTTACCGATAAACCCCGAAACTTTTCCGGTGACCAAAACAGGACTTCCCATATATAAATCTTTACCTCCGGACCATTTCGGAACTCCTCGTGACATCCGGGATCTCATCCGGGACTCCGAACAACATTCGGTAACCACATACAAACTTCCTTTAAAACCCTAGCGTCATTGAACCTTAAGTGTGTAGACCCTACGGGTTCGGGAGACATGCAGACATGACCGAGACGTTCTCCGGTCAATAACCAACAGCGGGATCTAGATACCCATGTTGGCTCCCACATGTTCCACGATGATCTCATCGGATGAACCACGATGTCAAGGACTTAATCAATCCCGTATACAATTCCCTTTGTCTATCGATACGATACTTGCCCGAGATTCGATCGTCGGTATCCTGATACCTTGTTCAATCTCGTTACCGGCAAGTCTCTTTACTCGTTCCGTAACACATCATCCCGTGATCAACTCCTTGGTCACATTGTGCACATTATGATGATGTCCTACCGAGTGGGCCCAGAGATACCTCTCTGTTTACACGGAGTGACAAATCCCAGTCTCGATTCGTGCCAACCCAACAGACACTTTCGGAGATACCCGTAGTGTACCTTTATAGCCACCCAGTTACGTTGTGACGTTTGGCACACCCAAAGCACTCCTACGGTATCCGGGAGTTGCACAATCTCATGGTCTAAGGAAATGATACTTGACATTAGAAAAGCTTTAGCATACGAACTACATGATCTTGTGCTAGGCTTAGGATTGGGTCTTTGTCCATCACATCATTCTCCTAATGATGTGATCCCGTTATCAATGACATCCAATGTCCATGGTCAGGAAATCGTAACCATCTATTGATCAACGAGCTAGTCAACTAGAGGCTTACTAGGGACATGGTGTTGTCTATGTATCCACACGTGTATCTGAGTTTCCTATCAATACAATTCTAGCATGGATAATAAACGATTATCATGAACAAGGAAATATAATAATAACTAATTTATTATTGCCTCTAGGGCATATTTCCAACAACAACGTATGTTGTTATGCGGTCTGACCGATAAAGATCTTCGTAGAATATGTAGGAGCCAATATGGGCATCCAGGTCCCGCTATTGGTTATTGACCGGAGACGTGTCTCGGTCATGTCTACATTGTTCTCGAACCCGTAGGGTCCGCAGGCTTAAGGTTACGATGACTGTTATATTATGAGTTTATGCATTTTGATGTACCGAAGGTTGTTCGGAGTCCCGGATGTGATCACGGACATGACGAGGAGTCTCGAAATGGTCGAGACATAAAGATTGATATATTGGAAGCCTATGTTTGGATACCGGAAGTGTTCCGGGTGAAATCGGGATTTTACCGGAGTACCGGGAGGTTACCGGAACCCCCCGGGAGCTAAATGGGCCATGATGGGCCTTAGTGGAAAAGAGAAGAGGCAGCCCTACATGGGCCGCGCGCCCCTCCCCTCCCTTGGTCCGAATAGGACAAGGAGAGGGGGCCGGCCCCTCTCTCTCTTTTCCCCCCTTCGCGAATCCTATTCGAACTAGGATTGGGGGGGGGGGGGAATCCTACTCCCAGAGGGAGTAGGACTCTCCTGGCGCGCCCTCCTTGGCCGGCCAGCCTCCCCCCTCTAGTCCTTTATATACGGAGGCAGGAGCACCCCAGAGAAACACAAGTTGATCCACGTGATCTATTCCTTAGCCATGTGCGGCGCCCCCAGCCACCATAGTCCTCGATAATATTGTAGCGGTGCTTAGGCGAAGCCTTGCAGCAGTAGTGCATCAAGATCGTCACCATGCCGTCGTGCTGACGGAACTCTTCCCCGACACTTTGCTGGATCGGAGTCCGGGGATCGTCATCGAGCTGAACGTGTGCTAGAACTCGGAGGTGCCATAGTTTCGGTGCTTGATCGGTCGGATCGTGAAGACGTACGACTACATCAACCAAACGCTTCCATTGTCGATCTACTAGGTATGTAGATCATACTCCCCCTCTTGTTGCTATGCATCATCATGATCTTGCGTGTGCGTAGGAACTTTTTGAAATTACTACGAAACCCAACAGTAGAGATAGAGAAGAGATATACAGAGAAAAGCTCAAAAGCATATTGCCATTTTTTGGTGAGATGACCAAGGCTAAGTTCCTTCTTTGGCTGCATGAACTAATAGACAGTACCCTCTTAAAGAGTTCTTGGATGGGTTAAGACTTTTTTTTAGGCAACCCAAATGCTTTTTTTGGGCAGGGATTTTTTTTGCGAGAACCCATATGCGTTCTTTGCACCTATTTTTTTAGATACGTATATAAACAATTTAGGATAAAAGATCCGAACTCTAGGTTCTTGAAAATTGTTAGCAACTGATAAAACAAGGTCGGAGTGAAAAATGTATCCTCATAAAAGTAAAACAAATAAACATGCAATGATTAAAACGAGGAAAAATGATGTCTGAGTAGAAATGTATTTCCTAGTAGGATATGAGATGCAGCTTGTCCATGGCTGCCTGTGTCTTGTATTTTTTTTTGATGGATCGCGTCCTTTTATTTCCTTTTTTGCGAGAAGTCCTTTTATTTCATTGAGGCGATATAGAAACTCAACTCGCAAATATGCATATAAATACGATCCAAATGGATCGTAGAGATCTGCATTCAGCGGCATTCCACTGAACCAAACACATCCATAAGGGATATAATCGAGGGCTCATTCGGTTTGGAGGATTTTGTAAAGTAGGAATTAGTACTAGTATAGGAATTTTATAGGATGACACTTGCCATCCTAAGGAATTGACTCGCCTCGTTCCTACACGTAAAATGAGCTTTGAGTGGATGTGTAATTTCCTTCAAAAGCATAGGAAATGAATAGTATTCCTACAAAATTCCTGTACACATTTCCTACAAACCGAATGCATTTATAGGAAATTTTCCTCCGGGATCCTTATTCCTATGTGTTTCCTATGAAAATCCTCCAAACCGAATAGGCCCTCAAGGCCGCACCAGTTACGCACATATTACGACACTTGTATTTGTGTATGTGTGCATCATGTGCAGTCACACGCTGGTTATTTGCGTGAAAGATTGTGATAGACCGGTGCCAGGTGGATTGGTTGGTCTGTTGAATTCAAAAATTATTGTTGGATTTAAAAAAATGCTCGCTAATTTAAAAAATACTCATGAATTATAAAAAAAACATGCACGGATTAAAAAAATCCGCGTATGTGAAAATGTTCACCAAATAAGGAAAATCATTCCCTGCAAGCACGGAAGAAAACCATGTCTTAAAAATAATAATTTTGCATAAGTCATTGCCATATAACCACTAGCAAATGTTTTATTTTTATTTTTGAGAAATAAAAATATACTTTATTATTACTTTGTCTTCATCATATATAGGCCCGTGCACCAAAATCCTCATGTTAAAATTGATAGATTGGTATTGGATATCATCGGAAAGGAAATTTCAAATCTGCTTAGAAGCTTTGAGAAATAACTTCTATCTTTTCCTTCTCTAGAAAGTGTGCATGTTGAAATATACCGTGGCTTAAGATAAACAGTGCAGAAACGTTCATTGTGGGCTTCCTTTGAGGTTTGCGATGGCAATGGATTGGATGATATGCTGGAGAAAAGAAGCAATGTAAGCCAGACACTCAAGTACTTCACAAACATCACTTGGGGAACAACGTAGGTTGAGTTCACTACTAGTCTTTGGCAATTTCCTATCAAAAGATGACAGTGCCATATAAACGGGCCATAGCAACCTTGCAAGGAATTACACAAGACAAGAGGGCACCACTTCGACCTTGTAGCTCCACTACAGTCGGAGAATAACATTTTCTCGAAAAAAAAGTTGGAGAATAACAGAAAGTAACATGGTTTGGATTGAAGCCACGAAGCAAGATTCTGAAATCAGACAGGAGTTGGTCGGGCGCGGAAGAGGGGTCATGTTGCTGACCACACTGAATCCACAAATGTAAGCACAGTGAATCATGTCAATGTAAAACTGCTGCGACATGTTGACCCTGCATGCAGAGGAGGTAAAACAAAGCCAGTTTAGTCCAATGTTTTAAATATCTGGCTATAACCCGGATGCTATAACCACTCTATAATCTTTTGAGCCGCTAAATGATATTCATGTATAATTGTCCGGTAAAGTTACAAATAACGGGCCATAGCCCCGCCATAGCTGCACTATAGTGTTTGAGTAGGGTACCACACAAAAAAATAGATTTTTTTATTCTTTTAGTATTTATTTTGATTATTTTTTCTGAGCGGGAGTAGATGAGCCTGGGCATTCAGTTGGATTTCCGGCTATAGATGTATTATAGTGTTTGATTAGGATACCGCTATTTGATATAGCCCGCTATTTAAAACAATGATTCAGTCACATGAAAATATTAAGTCGGTCCTTATATGTTCTAGACTAAAAAGTTCACAAAGAAAAGCTGAGGATATATGCACAAATTCAGAACTAATATTCCTTCAAAGAAAAATCAGGAAAAAATAGCATATGCTAACCATGCATCAGACCTACTTACCAGATCAACTCTGCACCTCACAAAAGGATACGCCTTGAAGATGTTGTCTACTTTTATGCACCGATCGACGCTTGGGGTAACACCATCTGCTGACCTCAGAGTCACTCTTTTAAGCATTGGAGCACATGTAAAAATCACTTTCAGAAAATCAAATTCATGATCCTCCCCGTCGATACCTTCAATTTCCACGGTTTCAAGTTCAGCCAAGGAGGTAGTTTGTGTCCTCCAGTCTTTGGGCTCATCACAAAGACAATTTACTGGGCATGCGTCTTTCACCTAAACAAATGTGAATTACAGTAACATATTATGGATGTTCAACTGTTGAGACCTTAGCCCAGGAATAATGTACCTACAATTTTCGTTGTTGAACATGTACCGCATCTATATTATAGATGTGCCACTACCGAGACCTTAGCTAAAAAATGCACCTAGATTTTGTTGTTGAACATGTATCGCATATATTCCATATGTATAAACACAATGATAAATTACCTCTGATCTTAGTATGACGATCGTAAGATTCCGAATAGCTCTACCAATCCGATGCATCCCAATGAGACGCAACACAAATGCTCCAAAAGCATGCCCCGTGGTTCTGAGCCGTAGGTCCAAACCAGAGAATTTGGTAGCCATATGTTTACCAATCTCTGCAGCAAATGTGTGCTCTGCGTTTAGAAACCTAAATGAACCCTGCAAAACCAGTTCACCTTACTTCAGTTTACCCGGCAGCAATTCCGATGAATTGAGCAAGCAAGACAGGAGACATATATATATACTATACTT